>NC_051436.1:24617192-24623467 GCF_001649575.2 Kryptolebias marmoratus
TACAGCTCTCCCTTATTCATGCAGATATAAAATACAGTAATTCTATTATGGACTTTTATTTTATGTTACATTTTACAGCAGGTGATCATCTCAATCACAAACGAAAAAAAGTTTAATAAAGTAAAAATATGTAACAGTAGTGGCACTCAGTGCTCAACAAATTTTCTGTAGTGGAAATATGAAATCTGAACAACAGCCTGGACTCTATGTCAGAGTTTTAATACTAAACTTTTACATTTTGTGCCTTTGCACTTGCCCATTTGTCAAGAATAGCATCAAATAAAATAGACCGTGCCTCAATGGGACAAGTGATCATTGCTCATACTTAAACAAAGGTATGTTTTGATAAGTTTCAGCTTGCTAAAGGATCTCTCGGCAGATGCAACTGTCAGAGGCATGGTTAAGAATACTGTAAAGGCTACTGTCAAATTTGGAAACACCAAATCAAGATTCTTCTGTATGAGGAAATTTAACTTTGCTAGAGCCTTCTAAGCCTTCAGTAGACGGCTTGCTGGGTATATTTTTTGAATGATATCTCTTGAAACATCACAGGTAGTCAGGGCATATGAGGTCACTGATTCCTCCAGCTCAGCTTTTGCTTTTTATTATCTGTTGTATTGTAAATAGGCCTACGACTACAGCAAACAGCTGCAAGACAACAACAGCCACCTGTAGGGTTGCCACCTCTCAGAAATTAAAATAAGGGACACTCACCACGGTGGGGTGCCCACAGAAGTGGCATACTCTATTTTATGGGTGTTTTTGTAAAAAACAAAAAATCAATAGTGCAATTATGACAGAGGTAGGTTTTTTCATGGGTGGCAATTAAAAAAGAATGAAACAAAAAACAGGGCAATATTTCATCATTTAATATATAAGTGAGCCAAAAAGCCACTTCTGTCAGCCCCTGTCCAGAACCACGGGCTGCAGGTCTGTGTCTGAAGCATTGGTTAGCATGTTTTCCTTCATTCTTATAGCTTGATAGGAAGTCAGGTTATCAAAACTGGTAAACCACATTAATAAAATAATATTGATCACATACTTTATGTTAAAGTTTTTACAGTGTTCTATCTTTATATTAGTAAAGATATAAACATTTTTCTTACACAGAAATCCCTAATAAACTATTTTAATGTAGGACAAATAAACAGTTTCTCTTCACAATATTTATTTATTTACTGTTAATCTTTTAGTATGATTTGTTCTTTCATTTATATTATTTTGATTATTACTATATGAAAAAACGTACCATCTAAACTCAACATCCTAATCCAATAATCAAACCATAATAGTCTACTAAAAGCACAAAAAGAAACTTATATGATCACAGCAAAATGTTCTGTATCATATGGGTCCCAGGAGCTGATTGAGGGATTAAGACACACTGATGTCTGTTTCTTCTGCAATGTTTCTCTACTGATCCATTCTGTCTGATATCATACAGCACACCGGGCAACACATTGTTTTTATTGCCTGTATTCATCGTCACTGACACTGTTAATCCTATGATGTGCATCTTCCCACTCACGTCTGTACTTTTGCAAGAGTTTTAGCTTCTAATGACATGGTGAGGTATCGGATGGACATTTTGAAAAGACGCGGGTTGATAGCAGCTCACCTCGGCTGTGTCCGTCGCTAGGCAACCGTGACAACAGCGTTGGACCGGAGCCAGGCGCTACCGCCACAACAACTTTAGCCTGGCCTTAATATTTCCTGTGTTTTATTTTGGTCATTATTGTTACACTTAGTGTGGATATGTGTGTGATAGGCGGGTCTATCAGACAATTATAGAAATACGGAACAAATCGCGTCCTGTATTGGTTCAAAACAGGACGCAACATTTAACAGCCAAATACAGGACGATTCCGTATTTATGAGTCGGGTGGCAACCCTAGCCACCTGTCATTTTAGGCTAGCTTAAGCTAACCTGAATATTTACAACCCTCCTGTTGACACACTGACATTACTTACCTACTGTCTTTCAACCACTTTGAAAACCTTTTCTTCATCCCTTCAACATCTTTATCCCTCTCCCTCTTCCGTTTTTTGTTTTGTGCCCTGGAGAGCGTTTTTTCCACCGCCCCATCTTTAGCTCCCCGTTGTGAAGTGCACTAACAATCATAGTCTACGAAAATTCAAATTTGAAAGAAAAAAAAAACGCGCCTGAGCCCGTTCTCGAAGGGGGCGTGCCCAAGCGACCTGTGTGGGAGGGGGGAGCGACAGGAGGTGAGGTGAAGGAGCGGAGGGGCGCCTAATCAGTGCCGTTCCTCTGGTATTGATCATTTCAAACATGCACAAACTGCTGTTAAATATAGAAAATGCCGTATAAAAATGTTTTTTCCCCACTTTGTTTTGGTGCTCTCTCTAGAGCAGCGCCCCTATGCGTTGCATACAGTGCATAGCCACTTTTTGCGCCACTGCTGAGTGGGATAAAAAGGGTACCTCATACCCCATCCACAAAGGAATGGTGTTTTGTGGACATGCAAAGGTTTTTGTCACTTCACCTATGTGCCCACACAGAAACTGCATTTTTTTTCTAGACAGTGTTTTTCAAAACTGGGTTTAAGAATGAGAAAATCCTTAAACGCCGCCCATGTGTTCTACTATTCAACAGCCTTAGTAAAACCTTTTGACAACAACAATAATGTCATAGTCTCACCTCCTGTCTAACCTACGAGCACAATAATGACAGATTAAATTAAATTAGGGTGACCATATTTTGATTTCCAAGAAAAGAGGACACTTGGCCCGGCCTCAAGACACAAATACAGACAGGCTTCTCAGAGGTTAATGAACATGCTTTATTATGCCTCAATGGTACATAAACAGCTTCCGTAATAAAAAAAAGAATCTGTAACAAAATGAGTTCTCTTTTCAAATAAATAAATAAAATGAAATAATGTTCTAAATATGACCTCTTCTGTATTAGAAAATCCAGCTTCAACAAAATGTCTCTTAATACCATTTTGATGGAATAAAATAAATAATATACTGGGTCTCACAAAGATACTAACTCAACAAACAAAAAGGATCTATACTTTTAATTCTTAGTTGTCTTCACCATCCTCCTTGTCTGCTCATCCATTATTTGCTGTAGCGCTGATCTTTCGCAGCAGTTTTTTAGTTGCTCAACAAATATGCATAAAAGTCTTTGCAAGCAGTGTCTTTGAAATTGAATTGCACTAATAGAATCCCCTTCAGTGACTCAACAGACAGTTGGTTCCTCTCCTCCTTGGTCCACTGGCTCTGCATCAGTGAGAAAACCCTGTCAACATTTGCATTGTGAGAGGGCAGTGCAAAGACAAACTGTGCAATCTTCAGCAGTTATGAGTAACATGCAATGTTTTTTGCCTTCTCAAAATATTTGGTCCACTTCTGGTGCACCTCAAATTGGTAACCTGGTCAAAACACTTGACATCATCAACTGGCACCCCCTTCTCTACTAAGTACAGGATGCAGTGTGGATATTGTACAATATTTTCTTCACCTGCATAATGGACATGTTCTCCTGTTCCATTTCTTGAATGTGAGTTTGGAACACAGACATGAGTGAGTGCATGTGCCAGAGATAGATCTCAGCAAAGTCATTTTCCAAAAACTTCTTGAGTACTATGGGTGGCTTTTGCTGAGACCGAAAATATGCCTTTAAAGCTGAGAACATCTGTATCATCCTCTGAATGGTTGGGAACAATGACAGCCATCTTGTCTTGCTGTGAGAGAGCATCCGTCTGTAATCAATATCAACAAAATCACAGTACTCTTTCAGGCTCTCAGTGCGCACAGTGTAGATGTGGAAGTACTGGTAGATTTTGAACATGATACTTTCAAGGTCAACATCTGTTGTGTCTGCCCCATGATGAGCACAATTATTCAATATGTGTGCTGGGCAACCCAAACTGATCACAGTCTTGTTTTGAAGCAACCTCTTCAAATTTGCAAACCCATTCTTTCCCGCTTTATCACGTCGGGTTCCTCCAAAATTTGTGTTGCAATTGTTGCCAGTAAATGCAGTACATTTTTCAGACAAATTGTTTTTTGCCAGTGTTTCAGTGAGATATTGTGTGAGGATTTCTGCTATCTCATTTGGTGTGTCTTTAACCTCAATCAGTTTTGTTTGCACGCCACACTTTTTCCTGTCAAAATACTGGATTATGATTGGGAATATTTTCCCTGCTCCATGGTTACTCCGGTCTGTAGAAACACCACACTAATGACTTTCTTTGAGTGCTTCATGAGCGACTTCAACAGAGTGGGGCACTATAACACCATTGACAATGTCTTTGATCTTAGCGTGAGCAGTACTAAACCTTTTAGCCAGAGTCTGGAAATGCCTTTTTTAGCAAGGTACTGGTGCAGTCCATGGACCTATAGCTGTTGTTGTGTTTCACAGTATGAAATGCCATCGCACCTTCTGCTGCATTTACCACATCCTCTGTTTTCCCAGGTCTAACAAAGTACTCAGTAAACTTTGCAGAAGAACTCTCACCTCACACAGCTTTTTTATGGTTTTTGGTGTCCATGTGAGCTTTGGGATCTCTAGCACCTTTATTAGACACTGAAACATATGTGCCAGCTTTGCACATGGTGCACTCAGCCTCCCACTTGTTCTGACCGGGACAGTATGTATTTTTTTTGCAGTTCATCTGTGAAGCTGCACTTTCACTTTGGCATTTTGTGTGCAATGCTACTGCGCTGTCTGCTCTACTCCCTTGTTGTGTGTGTGTGTGTGTGTCACATAGCCGCCCACAAGGCAGCCTCTCGGGAATTACGTCACACAACAAAGTACCACTGTATTCAGTCAATGGATGTCAGTCAAACTGGACATTTTCATGAATTTACCCCCCCCCCCCACACACACACACACACACACGCACACACGTTTGGTGACACAAATAATCTAAGGCCAATCAGGTTTTTATCACATTTTTGAACTGTCAACAATGCATATGTTGCCAAAAAAATCTACAAAATGCATCAAGTACATACTTACACAATGAGGGAAATAAGACTAGTTTTAAAAGGCCGATACTTGTGTGTAAATAATTTATCCTGAATCTATTGAATACTGTGAGGAAAACTCTTCCCTGACATGACGACCAGTCAATAGTAATTTAATGTGACAAAAAGGTGAAAAATTATTCAGTTTTCGGTCGTCTATTTGCCATCCTCATCTTTTTCTTCTAGTATTTATAGTTTGGAGCATCTGCTCATGATCCTATGACCCCTGTGATCCCAGGGGCTATCTTGTTTTGAGCCCTCTGGAAGACGTCAGCCTAATACATTCGAAGACTGGAAGATGACCACATGTAACAGGTGACCTTTCTCAGAAAAAGTAAACCAGAAGACACTCCTGCTAGCCAAGGTGGGTGGGAGAGGCTGTGTGCCTGGTGGTTGAGCCTTGGCTCCTAGGACTTGAGTGGAGAGGGTGACAAAAGTACACCAAAAACTTTTGAATATCATTCAAGTTTTGAAAAATCTCTACTTTGAAAAGCGTATTTAAAGTACTTACCAAAAACTCTTTGTGTAAAAGGGTGGTGTAAACACAGAAAACAGAAATCACCATTTTAAAAAATATCTGGTATACTTCAGAAAGTTATGTTAAAAACCATTTTCCAATTGTTTATTTCTGACAGCAGATAACTGACATGACAATAATATAAAGTACATGTGCTGCTAATAACATGAATGTATACACTCCTGATCAAAATCTTAAGACCAGTCAAAAAATTGCAAGAATTTGCATTTTGCACTATTGGATCTTAAGAAGGTTCTAAGTAGAGCTTCACAATGTTAAAAGAAGAAATCAGCATAAGAGACAAAAACTTTTGAGCGGGGAATTAATTGAAAACTGCATTTTACACTCAAACATGATTTTTTCAGCTGATCAAAAGTTTAAGACCATAGCTCAAAAAAAAAAAACGAAACCCCCCCAAAACAGAAATCAAAGTGTCAAAAAAGGACTTAGTAATGAGTAGCTCCACCATTCTTGTTGATGACTTCAAACAATCGTTTAGGCATGCTTGATGCTTGTGAGAGGCCTTGCTTTTGCAGCTCACCAATCCTACCACATTCAAAGTCAGTGAGCTTTTTTGCTTTTGCCATCAGGAGGTCTTGACAGTGTAAAGACTTGACAGAAAATGACATGGAATCCAGATTTTTGCACAGCTTTTGGCNTTTTAAAGACTATGGTCTTAAACTTTTGATCAGCTGAAAAAAATCATGTTTGAGTGTAAATGCAGTTTGCAGAAAATTCCCTGCTCAAAAGTTCTTGTCTC
>NC_051436.1:24624177-24639407 GCF_001649575.2 Kryptolebias marmoratus
CTACAACAGATCCCAGGAACAACATCAGACATCTCAGTCCAGAAATGTGCAGTTCTAGGCACAGCCAAGATACTGCACAGAACCCTCAAGCTCCCAGGCCTCTGGTAGAGGACCCGAGCTCAGAGGATGAAACAAAGACCACCCGCGGAGGGTGAGAAGGGAATTTTTTTTTTAATATATATATAGAAAATAGTTGTTTTTGGAGTTTGTTCCTTGATGAGGTAATACTAAAACCTTGTCTATGCTCCATCATGTGACCTCTTTGTTACTTCCCCAATGTTTTCAGTTGTGTTTGTTTTTGGTCTTGTCTGTTAGCAAGATTACCTAAAAAAGTAATAATGAACAGATTTGGATTAACTTTTTGGGAATTGTTGGGGTTGTCCCAAAAAAACCCAGCAATTGCTTAAATTTTGACAGTGATCCACATCACACTATTTTTTATTGGCGCTATGGCCTTGGCAGTTTGAGTTCTCTGAGTGCTTTTGGTTACTTAATATTTTTTATTTATATTTTTACTATATTCATTTTTTTTAGTTTACCTTAGAGAAAAAACATGGAAAGATACATCACACTTTTGAGAAAAATAATTTACAGCTGCCAAATTATCTCTTAGTAAATAAAAGTCATTTATTGTAAGACATCATTCCTAGGACAGTCACATTCCTAGAGTTCATCACTTAATCCTATGCAGACATATTAGATTTGTGTCAGATATCAAGGTCAGTGGGATGAATGGAGCCTAGGCATAAATTCAAACTGGAAGACCTGCCTCAGCCTCACCTGCATCATCCAATTGCTGCATCATGTGCTTCCACTGCAGCCTATCAGTACCAGACCGTGCCTCCATCTTAACCAATCAACGAGCAATCCTTTCTTTAAAAGGACTACCATCATGGCTTTACCAGCCTAACTTCAACCCACCTCCACCCCTTCTCCTCCGCTATTTTCCCAGCTCCTTCAAGCTTCCTTCCTCTCTTTGACCTCCACCACCAGTGTCCGGCCTGGGGAAGACTCCTGTAATTCTCATCCTAAGCTTATCGTCCAAGCTTATTGCTATGCAGCACTCATTGTCTTCTGCCGGGGTCCGAGCGCCATAAAACCTTAATCGCAGCTTTTCTCTGTGTGAGTCTCTCCAGGTTGAAATATGCTAATAAATATTTAGAACTTACAGATGTTGGAAGAGATGTTCATGCCTCACTAATGCTCGGGCTCATAAAACAGATAACAATTGCTATCAGTCGTAATGAGTTTTATCAGTAATCCAAGGGCATGTTTGTCACTTTTGATACAGTGTTCTGCATGTAAACTATTTGCTGCTCACCTCCTAACAATTTTCATTTTGGTTCTCATGTTGATGTAATTTTGGTGACAAAAATTCACATCTGGTGTCATCTACTCTTTTTTTAATTATTACAGAAATTCTCTGGGATAAAAATAAAAGCCATTACACTGCTGGTGTAAAAGCCTATTACCGTTCTAATCAGCTCCTACACACTCAAGTTTGTGTGAACCCTAATAGTATTCATTTTACCATTTCTTTCTACCTGGTTCTCTGTGTACCTTGTGTGTGTGTGTTTTATGTAGTGGGGCTTTGTTGGGTTAGCACATGTTTAATTTGGAGAACTTTCTGAGTGTATATTGTTCTGTCCACCCATTTTTTTAGGGTTACTACAGTAATCTGTATCTTTGATATACTGTAGGCTTTGAGTTCAGCATTTAAAGTCGCCTCAAGCCTAGTACACCCCAGAAGATAGTTAGGTGAGTTTCATTAGGTGTGTAGGTCCAGGTATGACTCTAATTTTTATCTTTTTCTGCTTCCGGTTGGAACTTCATAGCCATACTCACTGTTTTGTTGCAGTGGAGGCAGAGAGTGATCCTTTTTGTGTCAAGTTAGATAAGTGTTGTGCTTCTAGGAGCACGGTGTTTGGTTTGCAATCCTAACTTGTATGTTGTGTGGCTATTGTGTTTCTGTTAAGACTTTTGCAGGTTGGCAGTACTTCTGATGCCTTTGGAGTAGTGGTGATTAACAGCAGGTTATATGTATGCTTGCAAGGGGTAAGGTCATCTTTTTGTGTGAACAGCTTGTTGTGTTGAAATTGTGTCCACTCTTGTGTGGTATTGCAATCCTTTTTTGTCACCAGCCACTTTGTCAGCTTTGTGTTATTTACCAAACTACACAAAACAGGTAAAAAACAAAACAAAAAAAACTTTGTGTTGAACCTGTTTTTTCTTGTGAAAGATGGCAATGGTTGATTTTTCTCAAAGTTTAGTGATTAGCTGTCTGAAGGTTTCATAAAGGAACAAATTTTTCAGCTAGCATTTTGCTATCAACTTTAGTTTTCTGAGGATAAAAAGCTAAAACTGTAAGTTGAGACTATTGTTTTGCAAACTGTGCTGTATCTAAATTTTTGGTAGCCTGTGCAAATTTGGCTTCTGATTGGCCATGGTCTCTTTTTAGAATGGCCTTGGGGCATTTAAAAGACAGTTTGCTACAGTTAGTCTGTGCAGATTTAAAGTGAACCAGCAGCGTTATTATTCCTTGTTGCAGTTTTGTAGACATGCCCCTCAGTGTACTTATACCAGCTATATGGATGCCAATATGATTGAGGTGGCTGTGTAAAGAGGTCCACCCATTTTTGTTGGATCAGTTCAGATGTTGCTGGATGGCAGTAACTCTGTGTGGTGGTCATCACTGTATGTGGGTAAGACACTCATTGAGTCAGACAATGTTGCAATGACTGTTGGGGCTGGTTTCACAGACAAGAATTAAGGCTAATCCTACACTAAAATGCTGTTTGATCTGGTTTAACTCTAAGTCCCTTGCACAACCTTATCTTAAAATAGTTTCAGATTTAATCTGTTCTGTATTAAACTAAGTCAATTGCAGAAGGTGGATCAGGGCTACTCTGTGACTAAATTGAAGCTTAAGTTAATCCTTCAAAGAGGCAGGTTTAACTTCTACTTAGTATTGTTTGTGAAAGGGAGCTGAAACAGTTTGGCAGTATGTGACATAAACCAGGTGTGCTGTTAGGTCCGGGGTTGTTTGGGTTTTTTTCTCCACTAGGGGGAGTCCTGTAGTTGGCTGGCAGGAGGGCGTCTGAGCTGTTGTCATCCCCACACCGGTGGACAATCACCTCGTTACCGGCAGCTTAAGAGAAGCGGACTGCCAGTACCTCGACGCCAGAGTGTTGCCAGTGATGGTATCTCACAGCCCCTCCGAGCCAGCTCAGAGTACTTAGAATTGTTTCTCGCCTCCCTGTGACCCGAGAATAACTTGTTTCCCTGTGGCTTCGTTTTTCCCCTCAGGTGATCTCTGTAGAAGCTGACCGGGTTCTTGCCATTTTCTCGTGACGCCGTGGGCTTACCCCGCGGAAGCCCGAGCCCCCACACCCACCGGTGAGAGTAGAACTCCGATCTTCAGCTCTAGCCCGATTGGCAGTCCGTCTGCTTCCCCGACGCTTCCAAGCCGCTGCCAACCTGTCCGCCCTCCTGCGCCGCTCCTCCTCCGAGCTTCCTCCGGCGCACCGAAGAACCCTTGCGCACCCCCTAACCACTGGAAGGACTACCCGGAACTAAAGGAGACCCCGGATCAACACCTACTTCCCCCACGTTCCAAAAAGAACTCCAACCAAGTAAGCTCTCCCTACTCGCCATTCAAAAGATAAGTTTCCTTTTTCCCGACGACCGCAAACTCACCATCTCCGTTGTTGTTTTCTCCAGCGCGCTGAACACTCAGCAGCCCGGCTCCCGAACCGGACCTCGATCCATTTCTGTTTGGTTTTTTGCTAATAAAATATTATCTTTTTTCATCTCTCTTCTGCATGGTGTTCTTGCATGTGGGTAAAAAGTTTAGTTAAGCCCATCATGACACCAGGTAATTTGTCCATGAAGCGAAGCCAAAACCAGACACGGAGACAAGGAATAAGGTTAGAGATTTATTTACAATGTGCAGGTATTTACAGTGATGTCATTCAGGAACAGTCTGGAAGGCAAGAAGGAGTAGGGTGAGTCTTGGGCACAGGTCTTGGTTTAAAGTGTAGACAGATGAATTTGCAAACAATGTTTCTTTCTTTTTCTTACAGGTTTAGGAGGCGTTCGTGGCGATGAGGAGAGAACAAAGGTTCCAATGATGATCCGGAAGGTAAGAAGTCCAGCGGTCCAGCAAGGTAAGTAATCCGGTCGTGAGTCAGGAAGGTTTCCAGTAGAGCAGTGATCGTCAAGGTGAGGCAAAAACCTGAGTCGAAGGGCAAATAACAAACAAATTAGCAAAGTTGTCAGGAACGGTGGAGACGAAGGCGAACCCAGAAAGCAGACTCATAATTTAAGGAACAGAAAACTATTTTATTTAACTAAAGAAACAAAATGAAAACAAACAGCTGACGTGGCAGCAAAACAAAAAGACAGACGGAGCATAAACACGGAGCGAGAGGATCGGGATAAGACGGCAAAAACAACAAGCAACCAACGACAATGGACCAGCGGAGTATAGACAGAAATGACCGGGTTTTAAAGTGCTGAGGATAATCAGGTGGGTGGAGACGTGACATGATTAGCAGACTTTGACAGGTGTAAGTGGGCGTGGCAGGAATGCAGAGAGAGAAATAGACTGAGGAGGAAAGAGAAAGTGAAAAACAGAAAAACAGAAACTAAACACAAACCAAATAAACTAAATCAGAAATAAAACAAAACACAGAAAAAACCCAAATCACCACAAAAGTCACTTGCTTAGGGTTAGAACCTACGGCTGAGACTCTAACCAGTAAGGTTTGATGCTCCAGCGATGATCTGGAACCAGCCGGAGGCTTAAATGCTGGATCTGCTCATCAAGATAACCAGGTGCAGCTGAGGAAGGAAAAGTTAGTAGCGCCGTCCACAGGCGGAGCTAACTCTAGATCCTCACAGCATGGAGCACTTTGATTATCTAAATGAATACCATTATACCCTACAAGGGCCATCCAGAAGAGTATTTGTGGATAGAAGTAATCCATTGAACCTCTTGGATGAAATAACATTCCAAGACCGCTTTCATATGTACAAATAAAATGCATTGGAACAAATTACTTTGCTTCAGCCTAGACTTTCCTCACTAAATCCAAGAGGAAGGCCTGTACCCAGCTATCTCCAAGTTCTGATAACTTTGAGATTTTTGGCATCTGTAGTCTTTCATCATGAACCTGGTGATTTGTGTGGTGCCAGTGAAGCAAGTGTGTGTACAGTAGTCCACAGAGTCTGTAGGGCCATTTATGAACTGAGAACCCTGTACATCAAATTCTCTGGTGCTGCTGAGCAAGCCAGGGACGTGCGGTCAGGGGAGGCAGGGGAGGCAGAGCCTCCCCTGTCATTATGACAAGAAAAAAAAAGATAACATAAAATGAATATTAATATTTGTCCACTGATCTTTATGTATGAGTAATTTTCTAACATTTTTATGGTCTAAATTGCATTTTTATAATCAAAATCGCTGAAATTGCATATTTCAGGATGATGCAGATGTGCCCGTGGCAGTGGCAGAGAATAACCAATGAGGACTTGCACACAGAGCTGCTTTCACATTGCAGCACTTCAGTTAGATAAAGATTTATTTAACCATGGAGTGTATTGATTATGGCTTATTTGTCAGGATAGGAGGAAAGCAGGAGGAACCCAGAGCGCAGACTCATAATAATGAAGAAAGAAAATTTATTTAAATTAACAAAACTAGAAAACAAAAGGCTGACGTGGCAGCAAAACAAACTATAACAAAAATCCAAAAATGATGAGGCAAGGCAAGACAAGGTGGAACCAAGGACAAGACAACAACACAACAATGAACCGGCAGGGGAGTGGAGAAAACGACCAGGTTTTAAAGCAGAGAATAATGAGGTAAGTGGGCACAGGTGAGTGATGAAGATTGTGGACAGGTGGAGATGGGCATGGTAGATAAACAGAAGCAGACTGAGGGCAAGAAGAGAATGATGACAAGACACAAGAATAACATGACAAAACCAGAACACATAATAACAAAATAAACCAAGAAAGAAAACAAAACCCAAATACTTACAGAAGCCCCCTCTCAAGGGATGGCTCCTGATGTCCCAAAAGAAAAACAAACAAAAACCTAGCACGGGAGGGTGGTGGGGGGTATTAACAAAAAACAAAGGATGGAGGGCAAGAAACAAAAAGCAATAAAACAGTGACAAAAAACCGACCAGGCAAAAGGGCCAGGGGGACAAAACAAAACAAGAACAAAGAAATCAAAGGGCAAGGGAGCAGCCCCGGGGACCATCCACGATGTGGCGAGAGTTCAGGGGGATGGCCCGGGTGCCATCCATGGCGTGGCGAGCGTTCTGGTGGACAACTGGAATGCCGTCCACGGCGTGGCATGACTTCTAGTGGACGGCCAGGGCGCCGTCCACAGTGTGGCAAGAGTTCTGGAGGCAGGTTTGGGCGTGGACCGGGCAGGCGTGAGCGAGGTAGGCTTGGGCGTGGACCGGGTAGGCGTGGATCGGGCAGACAAGAGCCGGGCAGGCATAGACCAGGCAGGCGAGAGCCGGGCAGGCGTGGACCAGGCAGGCGAGAGCCGGACAGGCGTGGTGGAGGCGTCGTCTGGGACCCTTCGAGAGGCTGACGTGGCGGAGGCATTGTCCGGGACCCTCCGAGAGGCACACGAGAAAGAGCTGAGCAGGCGGGGTCGGGCTGACCCACCGGTATAGCTGAGACGAAGGCAATGGCAGCGGGTGGAGCTGAGGCGGCGGCGGGCAGACCCGCCAGGAAAGCTGGGGTGGCGTCCACGACCCCCTCTGAAGCGCTAGTGGACTTGACAGGCTGAGAGGCGTTGCAGACCCCTTCTGTGGACTTGGCATGCAGAGAGGCGTCGACCACGACCCCCTCAGAGGACTTGGCAGGTGGAGAGGCATCGACCACGACCCCCTCAGAGGACTTGGCAGGTGGAGAGGCATCGACCACAACCCCCTCTGAAGACTTGGCAGGCAGAGAGGTGTCGACCACGACCCCCTCTGGAGGGGCCTGGCGAGGAGCATTGACCATGACCCTCTTTGAAGCGGCCTGGCGAGGAGCGTCAACCTCGACCCCCTCTGGAGCGGCCTGGTGAGGAGCGTTGACCTCGACTGTAGGCATGGCAGACATGGCAATGGCAGACATGGCAGACTTGGCAGACTTGGCTGGCATGGCAGACCTGGTAAACACTGGAGGCTCTGCAGAGTCTATGGTGGCGTGGGGCTGCTCAACCTCCGGACAAGCTGTGGTGGCGTGGAGCGGCTCGGGAGGCTGAGGGGTCCGCAGGAGAGGCGCTGGAGGCACTGAGGGCTCTGCAGAGGGCGCTGGAGACACTGAGGGCTTTGCAGAGGGCACTGAAGGCACAGAGGGCTCTGCAGAGGGCGCTGGAGGCACTGAGGATGTGGCTTTGAGCGACACTAGAGACGTGGCCGAAGGTGGCACAGGAAAGAGTGTTTCGGCAGGCTTGGGTGACTGAGTGGACTTGGGGGGCTTAAGTGACTGGGTGGATGAATTGATTAATTGTCTTTTTAACTGGGTTATTTCATGAAAAAAGTTCATAAACATGGGTATGCTAAGGAGTCCAGATTATGACAGAAGGATATTCTTAATAATATTGCAGGTGGTGATATTGTGACGAGATTCCGGATAATTATTGCTGCATCTGAGCCGTTTGACATTTAATAATTGACTGCGTGGACCCGTTACCGCACTCAAAGGCTCGGTCATCATATCTGCTCACTGTGATGTGTCAAACTACACGTTATCCAGCAGCTTGTCCGTTACGTACAATAACTGCTAGGTCAGTTGGATGTGCACTCACTCAGTTCTTTTCGGTGTTTGACATCCCTAAAGTAATACAGTCTGACCAAGGAACTAATTTTTCATCACATTTGTTCAGTCAGGTTCCGAAACAGTTACAGGTGCGACACAGTATATCATCCAGAGAGTCAGAGGGCGTTAGAGCACTTCCACCAGTCTCTGAAGTCTCTTCTGCACTCTTATTGTACAGAACTGGCGGGCGACTGGGAGGAAGGTTTGCTTTGGCTGATGTTGGCCGCCATGGAGGTAACCCAGGAAAGTACCGGGTTTAGCCCAAATGAACTGTTTTTTGCACATACCGTCTGCCATACCATTGGCTGTGGTGGTGGACAGGTTAAAAGAGCCTGTTCCACCGAAAAACTTGGTGGATTATGTGAATGGTTTTAGAAGACGCTTGTATCTGGCACGGGACCTCACTAAAGAGAAACTGATTGTAGCACAGAAGAATATGAAAAGCTTGTTTGATTGGCGTGCTGAGGTGCGCTCATTTCTGCCTGGTGATCAAGTGTTGGCTTTGTGTCCAGTCACGACTTCTCCTTTTCAGGCAAAATTTACTGGGCCATACACAGTTCTGGAGCAGGTTTCTGATCAGAACTATTTAATATCTATGCCAGAGCGGAGGAAGAAAACTCAGATGTGTCATGTCAACATATTAAACCATATTATGCTTGTGATGATTTATTTCAGCCACAGTGTAATGATGTCACACCTGCGTGTGCCGTAAACACCCTTGCTGGGAAGAGTGAGACTTTCAGCACCACGGACAGCACACTGTCACTTGGGGGGATGGCAGCGGCATGGATGGGTTGGACAGCACACTGATTCATGGGTGTTTTAAAAACTCTGAAACTTTGGATAAGGTGGACACGTTGTTGGTTCACTTACCTGCAGATCGTGCTAAACAGTTAGCAGAGTTGATAAGTGAATTTCCTTGTCTATTTTCGGACACACCCAGACACATGCATTTAATTGAACATGATGTGGATGTGGGAGACGTTAAACCAATAAAGCAACAGTTTTACAGGGTGAATCAGGAAAAGCGCAAACACTTGGATGCAGAAGTAGATTACATGCTTCATAATGGGATTGCAGAAGAGAGTTTGTCCAGTTGGGTATCTCCATGTATTCTGGTCCCAAAGTCTGATAATACCCCGCATTTCTGTTCATATTTTCGCAAGCTGGGTGCTGTTACAAAAGCAGACTGTTTTTCATTGCCTAGAATGGATGATTGCGTCAACCAGATGGGTTGTGCTAACTTTGTTAGTAAATTTGACCTCTTAAAAGGTTACTGGCAGGTGCCACTAAAAAAAGTGCGCACATGAAGTGTCTGCATTTGTTACGCCTACAGGCTTGTATTCTCATACCGTAATGCCGTTTGGCCTGAGTAATGCGTTGGCGACGTTTTAAAGACTAATGAACAGAGTGGTTGGTGACATGGCGGGTTGTGCGGTCTACTTGGACGACGTGGCGGTGTACTCTGACACGTGGGAAGAGCATGTGGAGCGCATGCGGGAGCTTTTCACTCGTTTGGCGGGGGCGAGGTTAACAGTCAACCTGGCCAAATGTGAGTTTGGTAGAACAACTGTTGCCTCTTTAGGTCGTGTGGTCAAGGTGAGATCCCCCCTGTTGCAACAAAGGTTCCAGGTAGAGCAGTTTCCTGTTCCAGCTACGAAGAAGGAACTAATGCGTTTTTTCTTGGCCTGGTGGGATATTACAGATGTTTTTGTCGAAACTTCTCATCTGTGGTGGTGCCCTTAACAAATTTGCTACGTCCAGATGTAAAGTTTGAGTGGTCTCCCCTTTGTCAACAGACTTTTGAGCAGGTGAAAAGACTCCTCTGTGCTGCTCCTGTATTGGCTGCACCACGTCTTAAACATCTGTTTCAGCTTTACGTAAATGCCAGTCGTGAGGGTGATGGAGCTGTCCTTACACAGACTGATGATCTGGGTATTGGCAGGCCGGTGAGCTATTTTTAAAAAAAATTCAATCAGCATCAATTGAACTATTCTGTGATTGAGAAGGAGACGTTTACGTTGATCTTAGCACTGAAACATTTCGATGTTTATTTAAGTGTTGGCGCTAACGTTGTGGTGTTTACAGATCTTAATCCACTGACATTCCTGTCTTCTCTGAAATGTCCAAATCAATGTTTGATTCGCTGGTCATTGTTACTGCAGTCCTACAATCTGGACATGCAGTACATTAAAGGAAAAAACAACATCATAGCCGATGCCTTATCTCGCGCTTCAGTTCTATAGTCTGTTTTGTGCCTGTTTTCCCTCTTTGTTCCCTTTTTCTGTTCCATAAAGAGCGCAGATGACACAAAATCCAGGCCCAGCCGGAGCCAGAGCTGGACGCGTTGTGGGAGCTGTCGCTTGTTCTGGGAGCGGAGACCTATGGGGGCCAACCGATCTGCACTCATGAGGAGGACAAGGCTGGGGGCACCCCAGCGTATTAGATCTTGGGCTGCCTCCCATTACTCCCCTAGACAATCTTTTTAATAAATGTCTCTGAAGGGCTAAAAATGTTCTGGTTGCTGTGTCCTCCCTATCTTTTTCTTGCTGCGGCCATCTGAGCCGGTCCGTAACAATAACCTTTTCACAGAACCCCAGTTTAAGAAAATCTGAATTAAAGCAAATATTGCTTACTCATAATTTGAAAATGCCATTCATATTTCAGATTTAGTGCAAATTCTTGGTTATAAATATCTGATAATTTATGAGCATGTAAACAATAGAACTTGAGATTGTAACTAAATATAAATCACACCATAGAACTTTATGAAATGATGCTATTGAAATCAATAACATGACACTAAACTTTTCTGTTCATTACATTTGTTTTAATCTCCTGATTGTTTTCACTGGAATGAAAGCAGCAGTAGATGCAATTGCTAGCAACTGCAAGGCAATCATAATCAATATGTCAACAGGACAAACAAAAACCCTCTCCATTGTGAGGAGAGTGAGCATAATATGCATGTGAAGCTAGCTTACATAGCATCTCTGTTTAAAAACTTGGAACTCCACACTCTGTTTTCTGAGTTGAAAAACCTCCTTAGATGGGAAGCTAAACATGTTCAACTGGAAGCACTCAGAGAGCCAAACTCCACCAAGGCATAGCATCAATAAAAATAATGAAATCCGGATTATGATCTGGATCACCATCAAAATTTAAGTAACTGTTTTTTTTTTTTGTTGTTTGTTTGTTTTTGGGACAACCTTAACATTTTTTGAAAATTTCATCTAAATCTGTTCATTATTAGTTTTTATATAATCTTGCTAACAGACAGACAAACAAACAAACACAACCAAAAACCCAGCCTCCGTGGGCTAAATAACAAAAGAGTTACCTGCTGGAGCATAGAAAAGTTTTTTTTATGAAAGAGTCACCTGTGACCTTGACTCATGAGATGTCCACCTGTGCAGTTTCACATTCCTATGTTGCAGACCTAGAGCACAGGATCACTTGTAAGTTTGAAATTTGACCGGATCAGAAAACAAAAACAACTAGATTTTGATTCTATAGTTGATGAAGTTTCACTTCTCTTTCGAGGGGCTTTATCAATTCCAAAAACCAGAGAGTGTGGTGTGTGATAAACTTGAACAAACTACAACTCTAAAGTTAACTTATCTTTCCTCCATGGTCTGTGTTGAAGGTGATCTAAACTTCAAAACTATTAAACTGACAGATAATATACCAAGCTCATGAAAAGAGGCTTCCAACATCATGCCAGAAAACATGCTTTTCTTATTTCACAATGTGAAAAATTGAATCTGCCCTGCTCTCTAACAGCATAAATACACACAAATGTGTGATAACACATGGAAAGACCATGTGTTTCCCTACTCCATGACTGTATTTCCAGATGGATGGACTGACCTATAGAAAATCAACGTTTCATTCTGTATGATTTATTCCATCTATTTGCAACTCTGCTGGGATTGGGTAAATCTGGCTGGACTGCAGATGAAATGATTAAACAGTGTCAAAATAATGAATTCTGATGTGCTCATTTGACAGAGGTTTGGATCAACAGTACGCTTCATAATTGAATGAACAGAGCTTTCTTCACCAGCCCTGAATCAAGAATAGAACCTTTTATGCTTACAGTTATGCAAAACAGATGTCATTGTGTGTATATTTAATGCTTATGAATAATCAAATGCTTTTTTCACTTTTAATTTCTTATATTGAAATATTAACAAATTGTTTCAACTTAGAAATGTTATCTACAGCTTTCGCTGGAGCGGTTCGCAGCCGAGTGCGAAGCGGCTGGGATGAGGATCAGTGCCTCCAAATCCGAGGCCATGGTCTTGAGCCGGAAAAGGGTAGAGTGCCTTCTCCCGGTCGGGGAAGATGTCCTGCTACAAGTGGAGGAGTTTAAGTATCCCGGGGTCTTGTTCATGAATGAGGGAAAAATGGAGCGGGAGATCAATAGGCGGATTGGTGCAGCGTCTGCAGTGAAGCGGGCACTGTACCGGTCTGTCGTGGTGAAAAGAGAGCTTAGCTCCTGGACGCCTCCCTGGTGAGGTGTTCTGGGCACGTCCCACAAGGAGGAGGCCCAGTGGAAGAACCAGGACACGCTTGAGGGACTATGTTTCTCGGCTGACCTGGGAACGCCTTGGGATTCCCCCGGTGGAGCTGGCCCAAGTGGCTGGGGAGAGGGAAGTCTGGGTCTCCCTGCTTAGGCTGCTACCCCCGTGACCCGACCCCGGATAAGCGGAAGAAGATGTGGGTAAAAGAGTTGGCTGTAAACCCTGAAGTGGAAAAAAAAATGTTTTTACTAATACTGTAGAAGTCAGAAATTACAAATGAAAGGTGATTTTTGTTGAAGTCAGAAAATCTACCAAAGTTGTGAAAGCATGACTGTGAACACAATGCCAGTTTAAAAATAAAATGTTGAGTCTTATTACTGCCACTGACATAACTAGAGGAATATAAATATTATTGTCGCTCTTCTCAGGGAGAAAGAGCCAGATTGCAAGACTGTACATATTATGTAAAACCATATTGATTGCCAAATAAATCTCTCGGCTGTCATTTTTTTAGTTATTTGTTTAACTCTGAAGCTAAACAAAACAACAACAACAACAACAAAAAAATGATTTTACTTTATAATGTCTGAAATTTAAAAAAAATCTTGTTCTACTTTTGTTGATTCGGATTTGGTAGGTGGGTGATCTCTTATTGGGTAACTGTATGATCTAATTTATATATTTATATAGCTTATATGTATTCATAAACAATTAATGTCTCACCTGTTGTAAATATCTCTTTAAACAACCTCTGTTGGGAGAAACAGAGATTTATTCTGTCCAGATTGATAAACTAACAGCTCCTCTCAGTGAGGCCAATACCAAAGTGGATTTCTGCTTACTCAAAAACTTTAATCCTAAAACTTTCATAGTGGTTCGTGCAAGCATTTTTTATAAACCTTCACATGACTGCCAATTTCACATTCAAGATGCATATACCATATTTTCCAGACTAAAAGGCGCACTTAAAAGCCTTAAATTTTCTCAAAAAATGACAGTGCGCCTTAAATATGTAAGAAGTTGTAATGTTTTAATACAACTTTGGTAAACTATAAAGCTGCACTGCTTGCAGCATTAGGCCCCCACCTGTTTCTTCACCACCAGGGTAGCCACCGCACACCTGTCAGTGCTGCACAGAGAGCAGCAGTCATGCTGCGTGCTGGCGCCGATTCTCAACTGAGAGCGGTTGGTGTCACACACAAAAGAGTTTGATGTGAACACCGTTTCTCGCCGGGCAGTTTATTGTGCAACACTAAGTATGCGTACGCAGTCATAAAAATTGATCTTCCGGCAGATGTACGCTTCGAGTTTGCATTGAGTCCGCCTCAATTACGCGCGGACCTCCGCCAGAGTGAAGTACACCTGAGTATGTGGTGACCTTAACATCAGTGCAGTATTCTCCGAAAAGACAGGGGACTGTTTTGTTTCACTTAATGCACCTTATATATGAAAAAAGTTTGAAAACGGACAATTCATTGACAGTGCGCCTTATAATCCAGTGCGCCCTATAGTGCGAAAAATACGGTAATTTTACTGCTTGAGGGACAATGCTGGAACCCAGACTGAAAATTGTCAATAAGTCCAACCTGTTCTTTTCATCTTTTCTTCAACTTTGACCAGATAGCCAGTCATCTCAGTACCTATGTGGAAAAACATTCTCACAGCATGATTCTGCCACCACCCTACTTCACTGTAAAGATGGTGCTCTCCGAGTATTCAGAAGTGTTAGATTTAAACCAGATGCTGTCTCTGATTCAAAAAATAAATAAATCCACAAGTTCGGGGAAGAAATTCAAAATTATCTTACATTATTATTATTATTATTATTATTATTATTATTATTATTATTATTATTATTATTATTATTTGTGATAAATAGAACAGGTGAGTACTCCAAGATGACTTACTCATTTAGGCAATAGCATTTGACTTTTATTCTGATGGAAAGGGAATCCACAAAGTATTCATTAAAATCCTCTTTGTCATGACTTCAGGAACAACCAGTTGCACAATAAAAAAATCAAACAAAGATGGCAAATAAAAAATATGCTGTCCTTTAAGTTAAAAAACAAACAAACACATCTCTCTTCATTTCACCAATTATGTAACTTTGACAGAGCACATTTTTATTATGCCGAAGAGGCCATGGAAGAGAAATACTTTTCATTAGGTTGTTCTTCAGACATCCTGGACATGTCTCTGTTTGTGACCTTTCTAATCTTGCTGAAGAATATTCCTTTGCTGTTGTTTTTCATTGCAGCTTCAATGGAAGCAGAAGCATTTTTTCATGTATTTATAAGAATTCTTACACTAACAGCAAATTTAGTAGACAAAAGTTTTATAACTTCTTTAACCTATAGGCCTCTCCATAAAACTTAATTCCTGTTTTCCCATTAGGACTAAATTCTTTTTCATGTTGGAAGAGGCGACAGAGTCGGTGGTGATAAATCACATCTTCTAACAAAAATAGCTCTACCCTGCCCCCCACCCCACTAAATCCCAAATGCCTCCTAAAAAGGCATGCTCACTATTTTACACATTTTTGCATTGTGTCCTTGCTGATGTCAAAGTAAAGAGAAGTAAAGTTTATACTTGTGGCATCTGACTCATATAAAATGATTTTTAAGTGTTTAAAGTAAAGAGGGTTGACAGATTCTTCTCTAAGATGCCTCAGATGTTCAAAGTTTAAGTCACCAGTGAATCGACAAAAGTCAGTAAGAATAATACTTTGTACAATGTTTTTTTTTTTTTAATTTTCATTTTTGCTATTTTATGATGATATTTTAAAGACCTATTTTATTTTTGTCCAACTGTGTCTTTTGATGATTTTTCTTTCTTTTTAGCTGCTATTGAATATAGTTACCCCCCCCCCCCCCC
>NC_051436.1:24639458-24642534 GCF_001649575.2 Kryptolebias marmoratus
CCCTCTTTGTCTATCTTAGTTAGAAATTCTTACATCGGCCATTTTTGGCGGGCCTCTGGTACTATTTAGAAATTCGGTACTGTTTAGCTTTCTCATGTTTTTAGCTTCCTGTACACTTAGTTTAGTTCTGTACATTTAGTCATGTTTAGATCTGTTTAGTTTAGCTAGCTCATGCTTAGATATGTCTTGTTTTTAGATTATCCTATATTCCATTAAGATTATACATGATTCATTTAGATTAGACATGATTGATCTCTTCTTGTGTTTCATTGTGTTTATATTCCATTTAGATTATACATGATTCTTTTACAATATACATGATTGATGGGTTCTCCTTTTTTTGTGTTTCTGACAAGGCAGAGCTTGACAGGATTCAGAGTACGCAGACACAGACGAAGTTTTAAGAGTTTTATTGTAGAGCGGCAACTATCAGTAACTAGCCCAAGGGGCTTGGCACTCAAGTCATGGGTGGAGTCCGGGACCAGAACAGGTAAGACCGTAACGGGCGTGTGGCGGTTAACAGCGGTAGCTGTTAAGCAGGGGCTTGGGCGAGAGGAGAAGTCCGGAGCCAGGCAAGGGGTCAGTACCAGGAAGTCCAGGGAGAGCAACCAAATCCAGTGACGGGTGATCCAAAAGAAAATGTCCATAGACGAGCAAAGAGTTCGGTCACCATGAATCAGAGGTCGAGGAGTTAACAGACAAGGAGTAGGCAAGAGGCGGTGGTTGTGGTTCAGGTGAAGGTTCGAGATCAAAGAGGCAAACAAAGACTGTGGTACGCTGGACATTTACCAGGTTAGACCGTTCAATAATCTGGCGACTTGTGGCTGTGGGCTTAGAATATAAATACTGGTGGCAACAGGTGAAACTAATGGCTATGATTACGTTGGCATAGAAACATGGGCGTGGCATGGAACTGGGCACATGACTGACAGGCAGGGCATGACACTGGGTGCGAGGCAGGAGCAGTGGAGCTATGACAGTTTCATTGTATTTCATGTGTAGATATGTTTAGTTTATCTGATTTAGATTATTTGACTATCTCAGCTCATGCTCTGTTTTAGTGATTCTGTTTAGATTATCCTATGTTTTCATTTAGATTATACAGGATTCATTTAGAATAGAATAATCTCTTTTCTTTTCTGTGTGTTTTATTCATTGTATTTCATTTTGTTTTTGTTGTAAAGCACTTTGGAGCGCCTTGTTGCTTAAAAGTGCTATATAAATAAATTTCACTTCACACTTAAGGAACATTTGCAAGACCTAATAAAATTAGCTACACTCCATACTATACCATTTTAGCCTTGGAGCAAAAACTTTAAAATGTTATGCACATATCAAGCAAACAAAGGCAGCAAAATCATATTAAATATTCAGAGCACTTTCAATCTTTTCTTAAAAACTAAACCAAAGATCCACAGCACACTGGTGGGAAGAAACCTGTTTTAATGTTGTAGATGGCGGGTGCAGCTTCCCGGGAGTTCTGGTCCGAGTGTCTCATGAACTATGAAAAGGGTATGCGAAAACAAACGGCTTACAACCACATGGCTGCAAACCTGTCACAAGGGGTGGAGAAGGAGGCGAACCCAGAACGCAGACTCATCATAAAAAAAACGAATTTATTAAACTGAAGAATAAACAAAAGCAAGGGCTGACGTGGCAGCAAAAACTAAACAAAACAAAATCCAAACGAGGCAAGGCAAGGCAGGACAAAGAACGAGACAACAAGAGCTGAGGGACAAGAAGCAGCGACAGGGAACTAGAGACAATGAACCAGCGAGTGAGTTGACTTCTAGAGACACACGGGCATAAGGGAGATGCAAAGAAGGCATCAGCATCTTCTGATATGGTTGAAGACCAACATGAAGAAGAAGGTTCTATGACCAAGGTGGTAGATAAAATATTTGAGGTGTGTCAAAGGAGGGGGGTATGTCTGTTTGGCTGTGGGTAAGAGAGAAGGATGCTGAGCTTTTTCCTGAACTGAACCTATTGAGGAATGTGTTCAGTTCTTTGGTTCTGTCCAGACTTCCATCCTTCTGATCAGTTCTTTGGTTCTGTCCAGACTTCCATCCTTCTGATCCTCCTTCTGCTTGAAGCCTGTGATGTTTTTCATCCCTGACCACACCTCTTTGATAATGTTCTGCTGGAGCTTGCTTTCCAGGCTTCTTCTTACACACCTTCTTGCTGTTTCTTATCTTGACTTTAAGTTGCTTCTGTATACTCCTCAATAATACCCAGTTTCTTGTTTAGCAGTTACTTCAGGTCACTGGCGATCCAGGATTTGTTACTGGGGAAGAAGTTTACATAAGCAGTCACACTCAGTCATGGCATTGATTTTCTCTCCATGTGGCTGGCACAGTGCATCCCGGTCTGTAGCCTCAAAACAACCCAGCAGCGCTTCTTTAAATTCTTTTGACCATGCCCTCATTGTTCTCTTAATAACAGGTTGTCTTTGAACACAGGTTTTATATTCTGAGCAGGGACGGCTGGTATAAGTGGGCTAGTAGGGCTAAGCCCTCCCTGGTATTTACAATAAAGATGTTAAAATAAACTACTTAATAAATAACAACTTAAATATAAATACATTTTAGAAATCATATAACACATTTTATAAATTTACAACAAAACTGGTGTCAAACCACCTGGGGAAAATCCTATGGTCTTTCCAAAGGGCTAAATGCTGACAGCCCCGTTCCTTTCCTGTCTATCATGGTTCAGAATGATTGACAGACGTCTTGCTACGCCCCCTCGGCTTGCGGCTCATTGGGGCTAATTTTGGTCAGCCCAGGGTCAGCTCGCGGCCACATGATTCATCCAAAGAGGATGGACGTACAATGAGATGCCTCCAACGCGAGTGTATCTAATGCCGCCTGCAACAAGTTTTCCAGTTTCTTTTCAGAGAAAATTCAAAAAATCAGAGGATTAATCTTCACATCCACTCCAAAGCCAGTACCAATGCTATGCCCAAACAAAACAAATGCAGAAAAAATGACCCAATTTCAACTACTTAATTATAAAACCCTAGAGGAAATTATAAGTCAATTAAGCTCCAGTTCCTGCTGTCTGGATGTCCTACCCA
>NC_051436.1:24644050-24646783 GCF_001649575.2 Kryptolebias marmoratus
AGAGTGCGGGTTTTTGATGTTTGTCTCTTTCTTACTGTTTATTCATTGTCACATGCTGTTTTTATTTTGTTTTTTAATTATGTAAAGCACCTTGAAATGCCTTGCTGCTGAAATGTGCTATACAAATAAAATTTGATTTGATTGATGTGGGTGTGGTTGGCGTAGACTGAGTAGGCACGGTGGCGAGCAATATTAGCAAAAACAAGGTCATTAACTTTTTTGCATCCCAGAAAAGTCATTGGAGTGAGTTTGTCTTTAAATAAAGTAGGCCTCATTTAAAAACATACTGTGTCTCGTTTCATTTTATCAGTGTGATTGTGTCAAGGAGTGTTGAAACCCTTAATGCAGGGGAATTAAGTTGAGCAACTGACAGAGGCTCTATGTAAGCTTGTGGGGCTTTCAGATGGACCCTAACAGTCCCGGCTCCACTCTACTCTACATCTGCATTTTTTCGCACTCGATCCCTGCTTTTTCGGTACCTGCTTCGGAGTTGGGCCAGCCGGGCTGGCCCTTCAACCATACTGGTTGTTTGTGGATTTATGTGTGGGTTAAGCAGGGTGCAAAAAACATTAAAGACTTCCTTGGGCATCCTAAAATTCAGGTACCATTCCATCTCTGTAAAATTCTGGAGCACCTCAGTTTCCTAAAAAGGAAGGTCCTTGCTTCCTTGGTGTTATCTCTGAAAATGTAGTTACTGTACATACGTCTGTCCCCCAGCTGAAGGCACTGTAAAGCCTGAAATCTCCAGCAGATAACAGCTGTCCTACTTCACGCAACAATCGCGGCATCCAGAGCATTTCTTCCACTGCACCTCTCTTCCTGAAGTCTGAGGAAAATCCCCTTAAGTTTAAAAAACAGCAACAACATAGGGTCAACGTTGTCCATAGCGCTTCCATTGTTTACACAAGTGGCGCCAAGTTTCGGTAGCGCAACCGAAACTTGCCCACCCACCAACTTCCCCCCCTTCCCATTCCCCCCTTACAACACAAGGAGGAGTCATGATAGATTGCAAGAAAGATACCAAAGGTATCGAGAAATCTTGAGTAAAAACCTTTTTCACGAAGCTCTATATTTTATGCATAAGCAAAGATTTTTACTATTCATGCTCTGACTCAAAAACACAGAACTACCTTTAGGAAAAACACTTTACTGAAAAAAACAAAAATGCCTATCACAGAAGCTTCCCAGAAAGCTTGGTTAAGTATAAATCTTTCCATTTTACAATGATTCAAAAATTTACGAATGCATGGTATTCTAAATGTACATGTTTACCTGATGCCCTCTGTTTAGAGAATTTATGCTATTCTTGACCTTTGTTTATTAAACTTTCTCATGTCATTGAGCTCTCTTTTTTCACACTTGTTTGCACATTTAATTATTTTTGCACATAAAAAAATGTTTTCCCTAAAGCATTCTGGAAGAATAAAAGTACATCTTACTTTGCTGTTATTTTGTTTACTGCAATGCACATATTTTCACCAAGGGTAATGATCCAATGTTAGAAAACCTTTGACCTCTGAAGCCAATCCTTTTTGTGAAATCTGCAGAAGTCACTTTGACCTTGAGGCTATCCACTATGTATGCACACTGCATTTTCTCCTTTATCAGTAGAAAGGCCCCTTTTATTTATAAAACAAAAACCAACTGGTACTGTACCTAAAAAAGGACTAATTATAGGTGTGATAAATGAATAGTGAGATGATTAAGCAGGCTCTAGATTCAAGGTGAAGCCATCAATGGAGGACATTGAGTGGCAATGGGTTTGCGTTCTCCGTTTTCCTCTTTTACTGAAGCCTAAACCTCTGTCAGTGTCCTCAAAGTCACAAACAGAAAAGCATACATATACAAAATGCAATCTAAAAATAAACAATATACTTAAAGTAAAGCGTGTCCTTCTGAATCAACAGTAGAGCAGCTTGAATGATCTATCACTATGAATATACAGATTCAGATGTAGTACATTAAATTTATCAGCAATTTCAGGCCTTTTTAGGGTTAAAGGAGACAGAAAGACTACAAAGAAAATAATATAACAATGCCTTTGTCACAGAAGCTTCAGAAGAATGTCACTTTATGTTGTTCTGCTTTGCGTGTTAAAAAATTATGGAGACAACCTCTGTATCTAAAGTCTGCAGGCTCATATATGACTCAGATTAGGCTCACAGCATAACTTCATCTCTGTGCAAACCACCAGCCTCCATCACTGTCATTCATTTTTACTCTATTCAACTCTGTCTTTCTCTGGTCTATCTTCAAAAGGTTTTCTAATAAGATGTTACAGAACAAAGTTTTTTTAACTCCTTAATAATAAAAGAGAAAAAAGAAAAGGTATAAAAACAAAGTGAAAAATGGCAATGCTTTTTTAAAGGGTGTGAAGTGACACCTGGTTGACATACTGCCAAAGTTAAAATTAAGTAGTCTTTATTTAAAACCTACTGTTTTGCTTTTCAGAAAAAAAAAAATAAAAAAAAAATATATATATATATATATATATAAAAAATCCCTTCTCACCCTCCGCGGGTGGTCTTTGTTTCATCCTCTGAGCTCGGGTCCTCTACCAGAGGCCTGGGAGCTTGAGGGTTCTGCGCAGTATCTTGGCTGTGCCTAGAACTGCACATTTCTGGACTGAGATTGCTGATGTTGTTCCTGGGATCTGTTGTAGCCACTGCTCCAGTTTGGGGGTGACTGCCCCTAGGGCCCCGATGACCACAGGCACCACTGTGGTCTTTACCT
>NC_051436.1:24648081-24661663 GCF_001649575.2 Kryptolebias marmoratus
CCTCTTGGCATACAGCTTGATGTCATCCATGTAGAGGAGGTGACTGATGGTGGCCCCATTCTTGAGTCGGTATCCGTAGCCAGTCTTGTTGATGATTTGGCTGAGGGGGTTCAGTCCTATGCAGAACAGCAGTGGGGACAACGCATCTCCTTGGTATATGCCACATTTGATGGACACTTGTGCAAGTGGTTTGCAGTTGGTTTCAATGGTGGTTTTCCACAGCCCCATCGAGTTTGCAATGAAGGCTCTTAGAGTCCTGTTGATGTTGTACATCTCTGACGGACTGAACCCTTTGAGGGATCCTTCTGGATCAGGATTGTGTGCCCTTCAGTTAACCATTCAGGGTGGGTCCCATTTTTTAGCAGCTGGTTCATTTGAGCTGCTGGTCGCTCGTGGAGGGCAGTGAGTTTCTTCAGCCAGTAGGCATGGATCATGTCAGGTCTTGATGCTGTCCAGTTTTTCATACCTGAGACTCTTTCTTGGATGTGTGCCATTGTGATAGTTACCGGGGCTTGCTCAGGGAGGTTTCTGTGGTCATCTCATAGGGAGATCAGCCAATGTGCATTGCTGTTGTGGGATGCCTGCCTTCCAAAATGCCTCTCCAGTATTGCTCGGTCTCCAGCCTTGGTGGGTCTGTTCTGTTGTTGTTACCCTGCCATTGAGAGTACACTTTAGCTGGTTGGGTGGAGAAGAGCTGGTTAATCCTCCTGGCTTTATTCTCTCTTGTGTATCTCTTTAGGTGGCTGGCCAAGGCTTGGAGCCTTTGTTTGGCAGTTTCGAGTGCTTCAGGCATGGGCATCTGGTTGTACTTCTTGGGTACTGATCTTTTCATCACACCTCTTTGGATCTCTGACAGTTGGCTCACTTCCCTCCTTGTTACCTTGATTTTTGCCTCTAACCGTCTTTTCCATGGTGGATATTGAATTTTGTGGCTCTCATGATTGCTCTTATAGCCAAGCATCTCCAGAATCACTGATGCTGAGTTGTACATCAGCTCATTGGTTTCTGTTATGGTGTTGGTAGGAATTGTTCTCAATGCTGCATTCACATCTTCAATGAGACTTTCCGATGGTACTTTACTCAGCCGTTGTAATTGGCGTTGGGGTTTGGTTGCTGCCCATTCGGGACACGATTCTATCTCTCAGGTCAGTTACTGTTTCGTTTAGCTTAGATGGTTCATTCATTATTGGGGCTGCATACCCAACCTCTGGATGGGGAGTTGGAGTTGGAGTTAACTCCCCTCTAACCTGGCGTCCTGGTTTCTCCCCCTTGCCGTAGCGTTTCTAGCCGCTGGCTCGAGTCCGTAGAATTTTTCAACTGGCCTTAAACATATTTAGCACACAAATGACAAGGCTCGGTGGGCACGGATTCAGAACAGGCAGACACAAACAAAGTTTTAAGGATTTTATTCTCTTGGATTAGCAGGCTCTTCGTGCAGTTGGAGAGACTCCCAGGCAGGTAAGACCACCGTAGGCGGTGGGCAGAGAAAGGGGAGGTCTTTGGGTGCGGGGAGCGGGCTAAGGGGAGAGTCCAGTGACAGGCGAAGGGTCAAAGCAGGGAGAGCAGAATCGAAATCCAAATTGATACGAACCAAAGAGCGTTGTCCAGAGAGCAGAAACGAGGTCGAGAGCCAGGGATCAGAGTCAGCAGCAGTATCAGCCAAGGAGCAGGCAAGGGCCAT
This sequence comes from Kryptolebias marmoratus, assembly GCF_001649575.2. Taxonomy (NCBI): domain Eukaryota; kingdom Metazoa; phylum Chordata; class Actinopteri; order Cyprinodontiformes; family Rivulidae; genus Kryptolebias; species Kryptolebias marmoratus. The sequence continues at coordinate 24,649,763 of NC_051436.1, forward strand.
GAGTCGAGGATCAGGCAAAAGGTCAGGAATGAGGAATCAGGCACGAGCTGTGGAGTAACGCTGGACATCTAATTGGCGAACCATTCAATAATCTGGCAAAGAGTGAAGTGTGGCATGAGTTTAAGTAGGGCCAGGAACAGGTGAGCATGATCAGCTTGATTACTGTGGCATGAGTCCAGGAGGTGTGGCAGGAAAAGAGAGGCTGTGACGGGAGGTGTGGCAGGAACAGGGAGGCTGTGGAAAATTGCTGAGACCAGGAACAGAGGAACTGTGACAACATTTTTCTCCTCACATAGACAACAGTTGCAAAAATATGACAAGAACACAATTAACTGTCCTGTCGATTGTTGAAAATAATGGAACATGATTGCATGATTTTGGTCTGATTTCCACAGATGAAAAGGAACTTGTGTGTTTTGTCTACATTAACAAATACTTAATAAAGCATAAATAGTCTTCACTTTAGAAGGGTTCACAAAAAGACTTTAATATCTACCATATTTTCAGCAATATAGGGTGCACTGGATTATAAGACGCAATGTCAATGAATGGTCCATTTTCAAACTTTTGTCATATATAAAGTGCACTGGACTATAAGGCGCACCCTCTGCACCTCCCAATTTTTGTAACTTTGTGCGGACCGCGCACTCCATTCAAAATGGTCGACTTCGGTGCTTTAGCGCAGTGGTCCCAAGCCTTTTTGGTTCCATGGACCAGTTCATTATCAGACAGTATTTTCACGGACCAGCCTTTAAAGGTGGGGCGGATAAATACAACAAAATAAAATGATACGGCCGGCATGAAAATGGGGGTATTTTGCTAGTTGCGTCCTGGTATTGTGAGGATCTGGAGTTTTGTCCCCACCCTGCTGGTGGCGCCACTAACTCTTCCTCTCCAGCTGTAGCTGATTCCACCTGACGAGCAGCACCTCATCAGGTGGAATCAGTTTGTCCCCGCCCTGCTGGTGGCGCCACTATCTCTTCCTCTCCAGCTGTAGCTGATTCCACCTGATGAGCAGCACCTACATTTAAGCCTCCGGCTGGTTCCAGATCTTTGCTGGAGCATCGCATCTGATGCGTCAGGATCTCAGCCTTAGATTCTGACTCCAAGCTCACGGCTACACTAAACCTTTGCTTATATTTTTCCCTTCGCCTAAGGTTGTGCTGCTCACCCTCGGCCAAGACCTGCCTGCCTGGAATTAAACGCTGCACTTACCTGGTGAACCTACCTGTCGTTAGATTTCTGGATTTTCCTCCTCGTGGATTGCCTCTGGTTAACCCTGCCACTACGCCTTGTCATTCCTCGGACCTGTAAAACAAAGACAATTATTCACTAACCTATTCAGTACCCGAGACTCACCTTGCTACTCCTTGCCATTTCAGATCCTCCTGGTTGCACCTCGCTGTACATATGTACACCTGTAAATAAAATCACTTTCCTTTTACTCTGCCTCAGTGTCTGGTTTTCGTTTTCAGTCCTACGACAAACTCTGACAATAAAGCCAGTCATGCAGCACAACATTTTATTCAATATTTTACACCTTCTACACCTACTAAAAGTCAGTTGGTCTTGTAAAGTTTTTAGCAACCATGACTCAATCTGACTGCAACCTACAGTATATAACCCCTGCATAAGGATGACAGGTGACACTTAGCAGCTCCTCTAAATACAATCATAGAAGGGCTTGCTTTCTCCAATTTCTCAGGTCTGTAAGAGGCTGGGCTCCTAGAAGTCCTAGCTTCCATCTGGGTTCCTGGGGGTGTGCTGTCCTTCCAGTCCCCCCAGCATTTATATGATGCCTCTATAAGAGATCACAAAGATAATCAAATGGTTCAAAACTCAAGGAAGAACACTGCACCGGTGTAAGCGTCACGGATAAATGCCTACACTGCTTGCTCAGGTCCACGCACCGTGCGCAGAGCCCTGTGCGACACTACAAAGCGAGACTATAGCTGAGCCTTAATGCTGCAAGCAGTGCGACTTTGTAGTTTACCAAAGTCCTACTAAAACACTGACTTCTTATATATATATAAGGTGTTCTGGATTATAAGGCGCACTGTATTTTTTGAGAAAATTGAAGGCTTTTAAGTGCGCCCTATAGTCAGGAAAATACGGTACTAGCAACTGCCTTAATTATCAACCCACTGCAGGATAAGTATATTGTCAGTTCAGACATTCTCTAACCATTAATGTCTAACACATGATGTGAAAGTACATTTATATGACCATACATACATATACACAGTATATAGAATGGTTAATTTATGAGTTATTAAGCTTTAATAAACATTGATTATGTTGGTTTTGGAAGTAATTATCATTTATTGATAAAACATTAATAAATTTGTTAATTTATAGCTTACTACGTATAAATCATCCTCAATTAATGATGTTTAAGGTTGATTAATCATTTGCTAATGATTAAATAAGGCTAAATAAGGTGTAGTTATGATAAAGTGCTACCAAACATATGTATAAAAGCTAAAAGTTATGTGGTTGTTACCAAGAAAACCACAAGATCATTTACCTGTATTAAAAATGCTGTTTCCATGTTGAGAAACTATTTTTTAACAATGAACTTTGTGACCTTCACAATGATGAGGTTCTCTTGAGTCAGAGTCTATGAGTTGGAATAATTTATTTTGTAGTTACTGTGTAGATTCTAGTTCCTTGTCTCAAGTTCAGCTTTACTGCTGCTTTCTGAGAATTTCCTTCCCACCGTTGGCAGTGTGAGATAAAAACTGAAACCCCCATTTTTTTGTTTTATAACTAGTGCAATTAGGCAAAATGTTTAGAGCTCATCTGTAATTAGGTTAACCTTTGCTTCAGGATTTAGCTAACTACTGTTTACCAGCTTTCTAATTTAGTGATTTTAAAATATACTTTTGTAGTTTTGTTTTATTTATTTTTTGTTTTTATTTTACGTTTTTTTTTTTTTTTACAAAGATTTAGATTTCTAAAAGTATTTTTAAAATTTGTTCTAAGATTAGACTAAACAAACTTCCAAGAGCCCTATAATAGATGTTCTAATGTTGAAAAAAAAAAGTTCGCTTAAAACACTTAAATTGAAGTTAGGCTTCTACAAATGTTTTTCAACTTTACGTTTTTTCCAACTCTAAAACTTTTCTTTAATTTAATTTTAACACTTCTTATCTTTATGTTAATTAATATTCAATTTCATCACAGACCCATTTATTAAAAATTAAAACAAGATATTTTATTGAATAAATAACATGCAACAAATTTATGTGGCTCTTTTACCCTGTGTGTCTGATTGTCCCTCCCTCTCTGCATCCAGTTCTGTTCTCTGCTGGTTTGCTTAATAACAAAAAAATAATTTAATTAAAACTTCAGCCATTTTGTTTTAGAAAATTGTATTACATTCCCTTTCAAACTACAGCATTTCTTAATTACTGGGCGTGTTCATTGTCTGAAAAATGATCAGATGTTTTACTTTTTTCTGCCATATTTATTGACTTGGTTGACACAAACACATTGCATTTTACTTGCAGAGTAGGGGAGAAGCAGCACTTATTAATAAATTAATATAATAATGTAGTAATGCTCGGCCTCTCCCTCCCGTTTCAAACTCTTCTCATTAGCGTAAGACTTTGTTAGAGGGCTAAATATGATTGAAATATTTGCTACCTTGCTTCACTAAAGTGCTTGAATCTGTCAAAGCAACTTAGCTAGTTTTAATTTACATGTCACAACAAAGCAGTGTATTATGATTTTACTACTGAAGTAATGAGAAGAACAAACTAGAGTCTGATTCTCATTGCTAATGTGTTTCGTCCTACTCAGAAGTGGGAGCAAATAAATGTGTCACACATTTTTTTAGTAGTTACTTACTGGAAGTTGCTTGTGCAGTAGAGAGACACACAGGTAGCTTCCCACCTACATGTCCATTACCTGCACTGTTGTGACTCATCCTATACATTGGACTAAACCATTGTACCAACAATGGCAGAGAGGAACTAAAAATGCATTCTTATATTTTTTGGATGAATGGCGGATTTAATTTTTTGCCTTTTTATTTTTATATTGTTTAAATACACAGTTTTTTTCAATGATCTATTGGCGGGCGGGGCAAATCTACACTTTCCGTAGTTTGGGGGTCTCAACGCAAACAACCCAAGATTTCCGCCAATGGTATTATATGCTTTTCATACACTGGTGGTGCTAGTGTAATGACAGCCTCACTTCTGTCAGTCTGCCTTCGGGCAGCTGTGGTTACAATGTAGCTTACTGGTGGTAAGTGTGTGTGAATAGGTGGATGACTGATCGTAGTGAAGCACTTTGGAGTCCTCAGACCTGATAAAGCGCTATAAAAGTGAAGGTCATTGACCATTTACATAACCTGGGGGCAGGGGCTGTGGCTCAGTGGTTAGAGTAATTGTCCTCTTAAAAAGATAGTTGGAGGAAATAATGTTGCAGGACTATGCCACATGTGGAACCGTTTCTGGGCAAGACATGAAACTCCTCATTGAATAAGTAAAGTCTATTTACCATTTACCACCTGTGCATGAATTGAAGTTGGGTAGAAAGAATGTTTCCTTGTTTTTGTGTTGTACAGCATTTTGTTTACTGGTAACCACGCTATCTGAATTTCAGTTACTCACGAGCCAATTATAATGCCAAAAACACTTTTATAAAGCAGTGACTCTGCCTTAATTCCACCACTATCAGAACTATGGCAGACAGAAGCTTATCTGGCACAGTATTTGTAGGTGTTCCTTACCTCAGTCTCAACATTTTCACTGGGCACACTCTCTCATATCTCTATCTATGTTACATGTTACTCCCTCCTTTTTTTTCCTTACACTGGCAGTTTTAGTTGGTCTTTTATTAAAATGAATTTAACTCTTAGCTGGCCTTTAGTACTCTTTGTTAGCCATCTGGTATCTTTAGTTTAGTTTAGTTCTGTATATCTTAGCTTTTATGACATCAGTTAGATTAGCTCTTATCATGTTGGCCTTTTATTAAAATGTTTTTAACTGTTATCTGGCCTTCTGGTACCTTTAGTTTAGCTTAGTTTTAACTTTATATTGTTGTGTGTGTTTTCATGATTTAATTTAGATTATCCTAGCTCATATTTTAGATATTGTTGTGTGTGTTTTGAAACTGTATTTTTGTGTTCACTTGTACAGCCTTGTTGCTGAAAAGTGCCAAATTAATAAATTTGACTTGACTTATTTACTACAGTTTTACTGACACATGTTACTGTTACATTTACTGGCATGTGTGTATGAAGGCACTCTTGAGATCTGTTCCCACATCTCAGCTGCAAACAATGCCAGTCCAAAGTAAATGTACATCTCATTTGTGACTCCCAGAGCAACAATCTGAGTGTGATGTCCTAACTCAGAGGATGCTGACATTTTTTAAAGCAGTTCTTGGGGAATGAAACTTGGAACGAGAGCTGCATGAAGATTCATACCTCATTGGTTTGCATTTTTGTCTCAGAGGGATTTTGTTCCTTTGATAAAATGTAGGAGCAAAGTTGAGTGAATTAAACTTCAAAAGGATGATTTATTGGCCAAAACTATCCAGAGAAAAATAAACATTTTATATTTTTGCAGTGCATATCTGTTTCATTGCATTACTATATTTAGGTCTCTCTAAGAGTCTGGTCAGTGTAAGGGATTTATGATCAGTATGATGCAACACAATATAATATATTACAAAATGATGCATTGAGATAGAATACAATACAGTATGATACAATACAGTACAGGAGTAGTACAGTACAAGACAATACAATGTAGACGATACAACAAAAAAAAGATTTGATACAATGTATTATAATACAATATAGTAAAGGACATTATGATACAATACATTTAAGTACATTACAATATAATGATATATGATACAATATAATACATAATAGTAAAGTACAACAGGGCTCCAGTGGCTTGGGAATGATTGCTGTGGTTTTGTAAATCTGAGGCTGTGGGTTCAAGCCCAGGTTGCGTCAGTAAAGGCAAAAAAAGTTGCCAAATCTTTCATGAGAGTTTGCTTGTTGTGTCAACCCCTGCACAAGGGATCAGCCAAACATAAAGATATTACAGTACAGTTCAATGCAATACAATTCAGTAGAATATATATATGACAAATTGTAATACAATCCATTAATCCCTCTTCTACAGCTTATCCATGGTCGGGTTGCAGAGGCAACAGGTCCGAGAGAGAAACCAAGACTCCATGTCAAGTTAACACTTTAAATTTTTTACCTCAGCAGTCAAAATGATTGTAACTTTAACCAATTAGTAGTTTATTGAAGTTGAAACACAGAAATCAAGCGTTTTTTTTCTTTCCTAGATTTTTATCTTTTTTATCAAGTTACTGTACATGGAGGAAGGGTGTTGAGGACAGGGAAACCAAATGAGGCTGTAGAATCAAGTATTATCTGTTTGTGCTCAAATTTTAGAACATTAGCACAAAAGAATCACTATACTGGACATGTTTTTGGGAGGGAAAGTCCAGGCCGTATCCAAATTGTGCCAAATAGATATGCCAACTTCATATGATATGCCTGTATGCTTCAACATACAGGCCTTAGTGAGGGCTCAAATGAAAGGTGATGCCGAGAGGAATCCAGTTCTATAAATAAAGTCACTGACAACATGATTGTTATACAGTAGAGGATGCATAAACACATAAATTGCTTATTTTTCTATAGTACATCATAAAAATTGTCCCAAAACAAGTTCAATTTGTCAAAATGTGTATTTACTGAGAAAATATGAAAAAGTAATTACACCGACACAAATTACTTACACACTACTGTCACACGTAAAACTTTACAAACCATTTCACTGTTTCTACGTCAAATTCAGTATTCAGTGACATTTTTAGTGTTCCCCCTTTAATTACAGCGCCCCTGCAGGACAAAGCATTGGAGCTTTGCACAAGTCACAGCTGCCACCCACTCTGTTTGGTCATCCAACTCTTCCTGTTCTGGGTCTGAGTCACTTGCAGGCCTTAAACAAAAAAAATAAAATAAAATAAAAAGAAAACAAATCGTTATTCATTAGCTTTAAGTACAATCAAACACACACACACACACACACAAAATGGCAGTGCTTCGTCATGTCCGCCCTGACTACGATGACCAACCTGACCAAAATGTCCTCCTATTCGTCCATCTACCCTCACCCCCACTGTTCACGGAAAAAACAAAATGGTGGGGCTTCATCATCCATCCCACCCTTCATGTTCACATTCACACAAACACCTCTTCTTTTTCTTTTGACTGTTCCCGTTTCAGGGGTCTCTACAGTATCCGTGGTCAGGTTGCTGGGGTAGCAGCCTAAGCAGGAAGACTCAGACTTCCTTCTCCCCAGCCACTTGGGCCAGCTCCTCCGGGGGAATCCCAAGGCGTTCCCAGGCCAGCTGAGAAACATAGTCCCTCCAGTGTGTCCTGGGTCTTCCCCTGGCGTCCTCCCAGTGGGGCGTGCCCTGAACACCTCACCAGGGACGTGTCCAGGAGGCATCCAAATCAAATGCCCAAGCCACCTCAACTGGCTCCTTTCGAAGCAGCAGCTCTACTCTGAGTTCATCCTGGATGACCGAGCTGCTCACCCCATCTCTAAGGGAGAGCCCAAACAGAAAACTCATTTCAGCCGATTGTATTCGCAATCTCGATCTTTCGGTCACTGCCTAAAGCTCGTGACCATAGATGAGGGTAGGAACGTAAATCGACCGGTAAATTGAGAAATTCTTCAAGTCCACAAAACACTGGTTGGGCAAACTCCCATGCACCCTCAAGGACCCTGCCGAGGGTGTAGAGCTGGTCCAGTGTTCAGCGACCAGGACGAAAACCACACTGCTCTTCCTGAATCTGAGGTTCGACTATCCAACGGACCCTCCTCTCCAGAACCCCTAAATAGACCTTACCAGGGAGGCTTAAGAGTGCGATCCCTCTTTTTTTTTTTCACTGCTCCTGGTGGAAGGCGGACGTGTTTCTTTTCTCTCTGTCTCCTCGTGCCCCCCCCCTCGCCGCCTTTCCTTTTTCGAAGCCTCTTTTTACATATTTTCCAAAAATTTAAGGAATATATATCTGATCAGCTGGTTTCTCAATGCAATTGATACAATTTCCTCGACTGGGTGAAGGAGAGTCCAGTCTCGAAATATGTCTCGCTGGATATACAGTGGATTCCTGGCAGGAGTGGGAGACTGTGTACCTACCGACGTGGAGGTTCCTTTTATATTTGGGTTTTTGATAACAGGATTTCTGCTCTTTGGACCAGGCAGTTACCTGGATTATCGTCAAATTCGTGGATGGGTTCACGGATCGACCAGCACTCAGACTGTAAACTGGAGCGAAATTGCAAACTACTCCGAACTGGCTGATATTCCATAATTAAAGACAATGGCCTCTGGACTAAATGCAATTTCTAGACTCAGAATATGGAAAAGGTAAAATCTTGGAGAAGCTGCTCGTTTCCGAACAACAGTTTGGACCTTAAATTTGGCTTATTGGATTCGAGAATGTACCAGCAATGACTTCAAGGCAGACTCAAAACAAAGTCAGCCTGTTCCAAAACAATTCTGTTATTATCTACATTTGGCTTCCCGATGTGGCCTTGAAGGCCAAAGTCTTATCAATTCTCCCTGGAATTCATGTCAACAGAAGCTCGTTGCCCTCATGTCTGTGAACATCTGTGAACGTGATTCATGGACTTTTCTACAAACACACACACACACACACACAAATGCATCAAACCGCCTCCTACCGTTTGGAAACAAACATACACATTCTCATACTCATACTCTGCTGTCGCANGATGAGACAATTGACAGTGGAGCACTTGGTTTTAGTGGTAGAGATAAAAAAAACTGTTAGAAGGATCCACATAAAATGGCTGAAGTTTGAATTATATTGTGCCAAAAATGACCTTATGACAGTCTGGTCATTTTTAAAGTGCTGAGTGCTGTGAATGTGTCAGTCTGCCTGATCAGTCCAAAGATTTACTCCCCCAGTGATGATATATCCAGCAGCTTCAGCTCCATCAGCATAAACACGCTGTCTACGCTCAGCACATGTACAGTATAATTACATAGTAGCACGGATGTTAATCAGCTGAGAAAACAGTGACAAACTAAACAAACAATGCTACAGAAAGGCTTAAGGTTTCTTAATAATACCTAATATAATAATAATAATAATATAATAATACCGTGCCTTGGTTTAGTAATATCATGTTTTAGTAGTTTAGATGTCCTGTACCTTTGTTAGCATTGTCATGTTTTAGCTTAGTTATCTTGTCATGTTCTGTAACTCTGTCTGTAATTTTGTTCTTGTGTTGTAAAACACTTTGAGTCGCCTCGTGCTGAAAAGTGCTATATAAATAAATGTACCTACCTACCTACCTCTGTAGTTTGAACACACTCTCCGGTCCCCCTTTTTAAATAAGGGGACCACCACCCCGGTCTGCCAAGCCAGGGGAACTGCCCATGATGTCCACGCAATAATGCAGAGTTGCGTTAGCCAACACAACCCTACAACATCCAGAGCCTTAAAGAACTCTGGCGAATCTCATCCACCCCCGGAGCCCTGCCACCGAGGAGCTTTTTAACCACCTCGGTGACCGGAGATTGGAGAGCCTGACCCAAAGTCCCCAGGCTCCGCCTCCTCAATGGAAAATGTGCTGGTGGGATTGAGGAGGTCTTCGAAGTATTCCGCCCACCGAGCCACGACATCCCAAGCCACGACATCCCAAGTCAAGGTCAGCAGCACATCACCCTCACTATAAACAGTGTTGTTGCTTTCTTTTGGCATTCTCCAGCTACCCCTACAAGGACTCCAAAAAACGTGGCTAATCTTCTTTGGTAATTTCGCCAGCTTTTATGTCGAAAAAAGTACAAAAAACATTTGCGGGCTGTCGCCAGAGAAGAGGCCAATTAGTAAAAAGTATCTATCTATCTATCTATCTATCTATGTATCAGGTTCTGCGGAAATAGTCAAAAGGTGAGCAACTTGGCGACAAACAGACTCGAGAGACAACAGGATAAAGTAAGTGTGGATCAGGTCAGGTGAGAGGCTCAGGGGAAAACGTCTTTGATGAAGGCAGCGAAACGCACAGAACAGGTAAGCTCCAGGAATCACAGAGTTCTGAGGTAGGTAGGTAGGTAGGTAGGTAGGTACATTTATTTATATAGCACTTTTCAGCACAAGGCAACTCAAAGTGCTTTACAACACAAGAACAAAATTACAGACAAAGTTACAGAACATAATAATGACAGGTACTAATTGTCTAAATAAGCTAAGCTAAACCAACAGAAAGCAAGCATGACTAAGCATGACTAAATGTACAGAACTAAACTAAGCTAAAACTAACGGTACCAAACTATCTAAAAGTACCCCAGGCCCGCTATACAGCCGAAGTAAAACCAGACATATCTAAGCATATCAAAAATAGTAGCTAAACTAAACAGATCTAAGCATGACTAAATGTACAGAACTAAACTAAGTGTACAGGAAGATAAAGCTAAACTAAACAGTACCAAATTTCTAAATAGTACCAGAAGACAGAAAAACAACTCCATATATGGTCCCGAAAGGATGTGCATATGAAAATGAGCCATTGTGTGTTGTGTAGCATCTCTGGGTGGGGCAGCATGTTAAAACTGCTATGTTTTAGAGATCTCACTCAGACGTGACTTGGGTTTTCCTATTACTCTGGCAAGGCGTCTCCTTTCAGCGCTGAAAGTAAATAAATTCTGCTTGAACTTTAAAGTGGACTCTTTGGCTGTTTTTGACTCTCTGACTCCGAGCATCCCGGGTGAGGAGGTCGAGCAGGTTTTCCGGGTTTTTGAGAGTTTTTTCTGACCTCGACAGCAGTTTCACTCCAGTTTACATGGAAGTAAAGGGAGAAGCAATTAATCCTGACTTGTGTGAAAGGAGTTTGGCTGATAGTTAGTTTTGGTACAGGACACCATAGCGAGATTGGTGGTTACTAACAGATAGCAGAGGATGCACAGAGTGATGATGAAGGCAAGAAGAACCACAGCTGCTACAGAGAGACCCACAAAAGCTCAGAGGCTGGAATCAGACAGAGGAAGCAGCATGGCTGTCAGTGCAGAGAACAGCAGAAGAAACAGAACAGAAGACTTGCAGACAAGCTACATCGGATCAAAAGTAAAGTTCCTTACATATCTCTTAACACTGTCAGGGTAGTTTGAGTATATTTAAGATTTTAAGAAGACTTTTAAGATTAACTTAAAGGGACTGTTTGGTCATTTTTTAAGTGGCCCATTTTTTATTTTCTTTTAAGTAACTCTTTCTCAAAAATGACATACTGATGTGAAAGAACGCTATAGTTAATATCAAACCTCTACACTTGCATAACATCATTTGATAAGTTTGTCACATTTTTTTCAAAAGAATTTCTGTTACAACATGAATGTATGTGTGTTGAACATAGACTGTATACAGAATGTCCTGAAAGCATTCATAGCACAGCTATGAGGTAGTGAGGGTAGACATTGCATGTCAAGAGATGAAAATTCAATAGATGTGAAGAATTGCACAATGAGCTTGATGAGGCTGGTTTGCCAGTCAGCTGGAGATCCCCACGGCTCAGGAAGGTTTGGTCAGCATCGTGGGATGGCAGGCATGTTTAAAATAATTAATTTAAAACACCAAGTTGTTTAAAAAGTCACAATGTATTATTATTTTGTTTTAAAAAATATAAGCTCATGTGAGTGTAGAGCAGTGGTCTACAACCCTGGTCCTCAAGGGCCACTATCCTGCATGTTTTACTTGTTTCTCTGCTCCAACACACCTGATTTGATTCAATGTGTGATTAACAGGCTTCTGCAGAACATGAAGAGGTGATTTAACCACTGAATCAGGTGTATTGGAGCAGGGAAACAAGGAAAACATGCAGGATG
>NC_051436.1:24661841-24678096 GCF_001649575.2 Kryptolebias marmoratus
TATATATATATATATATATATATATATATATATATATATATATATATATATATATATATATACATATATACATACATACATACATACATACACACACACAGAGTACAGAAACAATAGCAAGACTGAGGAAGCTGAATTAACTAGAGGCCAAGATGCTTTTACCAATGGCAAGCGATGCTTCAGCACTGGTCTGGTCTTCACCGCAGCCTTAAGTAACCAGAGCACTCATGATCCTGATCTGCCGCAGCTGAGGATGATTAGTCTGCCAACCAATCAGGAACCGGAACAGGAAACAAGGAAGCAAACTCACGGAACACCACACTATCTAAGGAAACAAGCAGATTGCGTTGAATCTTCACTTCATCACAGTCTCCCATCCTGCGCAACAGTGAAAAGGAAAAACTCCCTTTTAACAGGAAGAAACCTCCAGCAGAACCAGGCTCAGGACGAGCGGCCATCTTCTTCAACTGGCTGGGGTTAGAGGACACAAAAAGACACAGACAAACAATAAGACTGGTCCAGTTGTAGTTTCTATTAAAAGTAAGACAAAGAAAAACACATGTTAATGATAGAAACAATTAGAGTAGTGCAAGTAAAGACAGCACCAGAGTGAGGAATTGTTTCTCCTCCAGCTGTCTAAGCAGCATAACTAAGGGATAGCTTAAGAAACCTAAGCCAACCCTAACTATAGGATTTATCAAAATGGAAAGTCTTAAGCCGAGTCTTAAAGGTAGACAGTGTGTCATCCTCATGGACAGAAACTGGAAGTTGGTTCCACAAGAGAGGAGCTTGATAACTGAAAGTGCTGCCTCCCATTCTACTTTTAGAAACTCAAGGAACCACAAGTAAACCTGCAATTTAAAAGCAAAGTGCTCTGTTAGGAAAATATGGAACAGTAAGATCTTTAATATAAGGAGCTTGATTGTTGAGAGCATGGTGGCAAGGTTTTTAGAAGATAACACCTGACTGTGTAATGTCAGGTGTTATCTCGGAGGCTGGGTGACAGGCGGCGGCGTCCTCGGCGACCCCCTCGGAGGCTGGGTGACAGGCGGCAGTGACCCACTCGCAGACACAGGATGGTGGAGCATTGTCTGCACCAACCCCCACAGAAACACAGGATAGTGGAGCATTGTCTGCACTGACCCCCACAAAGATACAGGATGCCAGGGCGTCATCATCACAGTCGACCCCCACAGAGACACAGAGAGGTGGGGTGTAGTCATCGCCGACCCCCACTGAGACACTGAGAGGTGGGGTGTTGTGGTTGCGACCCAGGAAGGCGCAGCGTGGCCTGACCCACTGGAGAAGCTGAGGCGCCGTCAGCCTCACCCACCGGAGCAGACTTGGCGGGCGCTGGAAGCTCTGCAGAGGGCGCTGGAGGCGCTGCGGTGAGCGGCACTGGAGGTGCTGCGGTGAGAGGCACTGGAGGCGCTGCGGTGAGCGGCACTGGAGGCGCTGCGGTAAGCGGCACTGGAGGCGCTGCAGGGGATGCTGTAGCCACCGGAAACTCCTGCAGTTCATCAAACAGGTGTTAAAAAGTATCCAGGGTATTGCGGTAGGTGGGAATGGTAAGTAATGTTTTCATGGATGATAGTGTCTTAATCAAAAGAGAATAAACAAAACTTTGGCATGTGATGTCTGTGGATCCTGATATTGAGCCAGTCCGTCAGATATGGGTCTTGAAAGTCCTTTACTTCCTGCTGCAGCTCCAAACAGGTTCTAAGATCCAAACCTGGCCAATCAGAGGGTGTGGTGGCATTGGAGAGATCAGCTGGGTCCTGGGTGAGCTTAGCTGTGGCCAGTGGAGGTGTGGAGATGACTGGTGCAAGGGGAGACATGGTGACTGCCACGGTCGATGGAGGCGTATCCGGCTAATCCACCGGAGGGGCTGAGATGGCGTTGAGTCGCTGACCCACCAGGGAAGCTGTTATGGCGTCGAGCCGACCCACCGGGGAAGCCGTGGTGGAGTCTGCAGGTTTCTTTTCTGGCTGGTTCATTATGTCATGAACGGGGTGGAAGGAGGTGAACCCAGAACGCAGACTCATGATAAAACAAACTAATTTATTAAATAAATAGTCAAAATCCAAAAACAAAGGCTGCCGTGGCAGCAGAACTAAACATAACAAAACCTAAACATAAGAACACAGGAGGCGAAACAGGAGGCAACACATAATGGGCAGGAAACACAGGACAGCACATCGGGGAGGCAAGAGTACGACAATGAACCAGCGAGGAAATGGAGAGAGTGACCTGGTTTTATAGGCAGAGGGTAATTATGGAAAGTGGGCACAGGTGAGTGAATACAATCAAGGCTTGGGGCAGGTGTAAGTGGGCGTGGCGGACCAAAGAGTGACTGGGGAGGAGTGAATAGTGACAGGCACAGAAAAACATAAACACAACAAAACCAAACCCAAAGGAGACCAGAACACAAACATCAAACACAGGGGAACAAACAAAACCGAATCCTAACAGAATGTAAAGGTGGACATCATAGAAAAAATGCCAGTAAATATTTTAAACCGATGTAGGAGAGACATAAAACGACTTTAGATGTGTTCCAATTATACAAGATGATGGCCCCCTGAAACAAACATATTCTTCATGAGCATATTGTATGCAGCTGGGACCAATTACTGAGGCAAATTGTGAAACACAAACAGCAGAATGATGTTCCTTCAGGAGAGATGTGTGCAGCAGCAAAACAACCTAGGACCATGCTGAAATCATAATTTATTTTATGCACATCAGGTTTGTCTAAAATTTGAACCAAGACTTGAAGTTAAGTGACTCTGCTCAATCAGCAAGCCCAAAAACCTTTTTTTCCTCCCATTATCCTCTTAACTGATTCCAGGAACACGTTTCAGAAATTTTGGGACAAAAGAATGTCCAGCACTTCATGAAGATTTCTTTTAAGTATACTATGCAAGCATGTATAAACTGAGAGACAGTTGTAGATTTACAAATGACAATTTTCCTGTTCTTTCTAGCTAGTCATCCATTTATTTATACATTTTCTGACACTTAACCTAGAACAAGTCACAGGGCCAACAGCTTTAGGAGATATCACTAGACCTCCCTTTCCTCATTTTAGAGATATTACTCTTCAGTAAGTCCTGGATCTGCCCCAAGGTCTTTCAATGGGACATACCTGAAACAGCATTTTTGAAAGGCAACTAGAAGGAACCCTTACAAGTTGTGCAGTTTAACCCGGACGCAACCCAGAACGAGCACACTGTTTTTCACAAAAAATGTGGTATAGGCCTCACAAAAAAGACAATTCATTCTAAAAAAAAAAGAAAACTAAATTAAAATCTTTGCTCATCTTAAGCCCCCCTCTTTGAATTATACAATCACTCACTAATCAGGAAAGAACCATAATCACAGAGGTCCTGTCCCACCATCTCCATTACTCCTTTTACTTATTGCCATCTGGCAGACAGCATAAAGTAACAAGAAAAATCCTTAATCCCTCTGATTTCGTTATTTCAAAAAGTAAAAAATAAACAGTCAGTTGCTGCTTTCAAAGCCTTCTGTCCCCTTTTTAAAAATGTTTTTAACATTTTTACCTCTTTCATAAATCACATGTGGTTGAGCCAGAAGGCATCTAATTCCCAGCTTGAAGGATTTTAAGTGTCTTGGAACTCTTATTAAACATGAGACATTTGGGTCAGATCATCAGACAATCCTTTTAGGATTTGAAACCACTTACTATTTTGGTACCGGTGGATTTGTGAAAACAGGAATTTGTTTTTGCCGTTTAATGTAGATTAAAACATTTTTTAACGTTTAATTACAGATGTCTTCAACTTGATAATTTGATATTTCTAGGAGTTATTTTCAATATACTGTGTATATGTGCCATTGATCCAAAATGGCTGACTATGGATCCAAGAAGCTTTTCTTGTAGGTCTTTAGAGATTGCATGTGTACCAAATTTCACAAGCCTCAATAAAATCAGCGGCAAGACTGCTTATTTCTATTTTTTAAATATTCTAGAAGACAGTCATTTCATTTTCCCACACATAAAATTTGTTCTGTGTAAATATATTTAGGAATTAAATAACTATTTTCATTTTAGGATATTTGCAGACCAGACAACATACAGGTATGTGGGATTTACATCACCAGAATGTCATACAATGTCAAAAATTGCCTTGCCACCCAAAACCACCCTGAAACATTTTGGTAAATTATGTTTCAAGATTAAATTTAAACATGTTTTTACTTGAGTAAACAAGGATTGTTTGTTTTTATTAAGTAAAAACTTAAAGTTTTAGTGCTTTTGACTTTGAGGACATTGGTGCGCTGAATAAGCCCCACGACACATGCAAGTCATCACCTAGCACAAACCATTTGTACTTCACAGTTTGGGAAAATAAAACACATGAAGTGTGAAGGTGGTCATAGCCAGGGAATGGGGAAAAAAAACAGATTGTCTTGAAATACCAATTTAGTGATGTGAGTCCAAGGTCAATGTTTTTCTGCAGTGAGGTTAAATAAACTCACCCCCTGAGTTCTGCTCCACTACATGTTGATTTCTCATGGTTGGGCTTCCAGACATTAAACCGTCAAAATTAGTCATTGAAGCTTTAACTGGACAATGAGTGGTGAAATAGCTGCTGTTGCCGACAATATTTTGCAAAAATTTAGGTGTTTAAAAAAAAAAGCAGTCATGTTCTTTGCATTTCAAATACAAACCGCTTTTGTGAAAAGAATCTAAAGAAAAGCCAAACAAATTAAAGCTTTATGCTGACAACTTGATTTTGCTGTTTCAAGGAACTAATGCAGCAAACTTTTTATGAAGCATAATGAACTTATTAAACTGTGATACCCACTGGGCAGGAGCAGACAATTAGTCTTGCAGAATATTAATACAAATTCTTGTGGCTTTAACACAAACACACAAAGAGAGAAGTCTACAGGTATAGAAGTAAAGTGGAGTCAGCAAGGCATCACTCGACTGACTTCAGTGCTGCATTTAACAAACAGAAGAAAATTTCTTTTGGGTGAAATACTTTTTTTCATAACCTTGTAAGTCTGTTTACAGTATGTGCATTCACCCGGCTTATGTGTTCGCCCCTGCAAGCAATTTTTCTTAATGTTTGTTTAGTATGTGTATGACCAGAGGAAACTTCTGCAGACAGCAAGCAATCAAAATTATAGCAGATGCTATTTTTTGCACTGATAAGCTATCTGATGGGCATCTTTCGGAACAATACTTTCAGCAAAGAAAAAGCCACAGCTGTTGCTGAAATACTAACAGCCTGGACACACTGACAGAATGAAATGTAATGTTAACCTAATTGGAATTGGAAATAGGAAGGGAAGTAATAGTTATGCAATATCAACTATTTTTTGTGACCAAATTTCTGTAATTAAATTCAGGGACATTTCCAGCTTGCACATAAAAATAAATGTTATCAAGATGAAATGAATAAACTGGGGCAGTTATGGTTTCATTCATTTTGACATATTTAAACAATAAAACACAAATGTAAAAGAAGGAATGTGTCTCTCTACACTGTTAGAATAATGAAACCAGTAAAGTAAAGGTAGTAATGGAGTACTAAAACTGTGGGGGACAAGGGTGTATATTAATGTAAGTGTGCGTATATACACACACTACTCTAAAACAAAGACATATTGTAATCACAATCCCCTCCAAAAACAGAACATATAAAAAACTGAAAATTTACAATTTAACAAATAAAATAAGATTTTTGTTCCAAGATACACTTTAGAAGTTGGTTAGTTTTGGATGAGAAACTGGAGTCATCAAAGTATAGTGTGAGGATTTGGGTTTTTTGTGTTCTCGGTTTGTTGTTTATATTGTTTTGTTTCTGTTCTGAGTTATTGTTTTAGTTTTTTGTTTGTGTTACTGTCACCATTCATTCCTCCCCAGTTGTCACTCACTCAGTCTCCTGCCACGCCCATCTCCACCTGCCGGTAATTGTCATCATTCCACCTGTCTCCACTCATCCTAATTACCCTCAGTGTTTTTAAACCCGGTCATTTCCTCCATTCCCCGCTGGATCATTGTTCTGAACTCTCTGTTTCCTGGTTACCTGTTGTTCCGTTCCGTTCCTTTCTCCATGCTCGGTCATGTTTTGGATTTATTTTATGTTCTCTGTTTTTGCTGCCACGACAGCTTTTGCTTTGTTCATTTCTTTAGTTTAATAAATTAGTTTCTCCTTATTATGAGTCTGCATTCTGGGTTCCTCTCCGTCACCTCCTCCATTCCTGACATATAGTTTTTATAAATATTAATGTTGGGTTTTTTGGGTTTTTTTTTTCAAATAGTTTCCTCAGCTACTGAAATGCCAAAAATCCTATATTTAGCAAACAATGTATTTCTATTTGGAGCTAAAAGCTCATAGAACAAAAGAAATGCACATTTCACCAGATAATAATCTCTCCCTCCTCATCATTCTCAGTTCGGTTTTTGTCTCATTCAGTTTCCCTCTCACTGAGGAACGAGAGTTACAACTGTAACTGTGGTTCTATGAATCCCGGATGACCGCTAGAGGCGATGCTTAAAGAACTGAATGATCACTCTTGCGCATGCACAGGTCGAGTACCTTATACCAACATGGTCACGTGTGACCCCTGGTGGTAGCCTATATAATCATGTGACAGTGGCAGCTCAGTCCCTTAATCTCCTCGCGAAACACAATGATTCTGAGGGACCAAGCACTCTGGCGATCATCAGGGATTCTTAGAACCGCAGTTACACTCGTTACTCTCATTCTATTTCATCCCTATTGACCGCCAGAGGCGGTGCCTAAAGCACTGGATGACGATTACCAACAGAGTCCTGAGGAATCACACAAGAAGAACAATCCAAAACATGCCCACCTCACTGGGATGATGACGAGCGCTGGGATAGGATTCCCTCCAGTGGGTGAAAGGCAGCTAGGTTAACCCTGTAGAACCTAGCAAAGGTATTTGGGGATGACCAGGAGGCTGCTGTACATATAGCCTCTAGAGGGACCCCATTCATAGCGGCCCATGACACACTAATGCCCCTGGTGGAATGGCACTGTACACCAGCAGGGGGGGTTGGCGGCTGTCCAGGACATATGCCTGTACCATCATGTCCACAATCCAACGTGCAAGACGCTGCTTCGAAAGGGCTTGCCCCTTGCAGGGCCCAGCGTAGCAAACAAACAGACTATCAGACTGCTGCAGAGAAGCTGTGCGTCTGACGTATGCTTCCAGAGCCCGAACAGGGCAGAGAGGCTCATCAGGCCCCCCTGCATCAAAGCGGACAAGCTGGAGAGGCACAGAGTGGCTCGCAGACAAGGCCACCTTAGGGAGAAACGCTACATCAGGCCAGAGAGTAACACCTGAACCAGCTGGGTTCCAACGGCAACAGGACTCGTGAACAAACAATGCATGTAGTTCACCCACCCGTTTTGCCAAAGCCATGGCAAGGAGAAAAGCGTCTTTTTTGACAAACACTCAAGGTTCACCTCTGCCAGGGGTTCAAATGGAGGGGACCGCAGAGCAGTGAGGATGAGAGAGAGATCCCACACAGGCACAATGGCGCGTGTGGGAGGGTGTAAACGTCGGGCCCCTCTGAGAAACAAGGAAACATCCTTGTTACGCCCTACCGTCTCTCCAACTACTAATGTATGCCAACAGGAGATGGCGACAACATAAACTTTCAGAGTGGATGGAGACCGACCTTGAGAAAGCAGTGCTTGAAGGAAGGTTAAAACAACAGCAATAGGGCAGTACACAGGACTCTCATGTATGGCATGACACCAACTGCTAAAACCACTTCACTGTGTGTACACCAGTCGTGTGGAAGGGGCCCTGGCATTGGTCATTGTATGTCCGATGTTCCTGTCATACTGTAAGATTCCTGTCATACTGGGCCCCGTAGTGGCCAAACCCAGAGCCGGAGGCGACTGGAATTGGGATGGAGAATCTGACCCTCCAGCTGTGACAGAAGGTCCTTCCTGTGTGGAAGGGGCATTGGAGAGCTGCAACAGAGCCTGTGCAGCAGTGGAAACCAGGTTCTCCCTGGCCAGAAGGGAGCCACTAGAAGGACCTGATGCCCCTCCTGAAGGACTCTCAGGAGTGTTGGGCCTATCAAGGGGAGCAGCGGAAAGGCATAGAGCAGCACTCTCGGCCAGTCATGTGCCAGTGCATTCTGATGTTGGTATAAGGTACTCGACCTGTGAATGCGCAAGAGTGATCATTCAGTGCTTTAAGCACCGTCTCTGGCGGTCAGTAGGGATGAAATAGAACTTTCATTTGTCCAAACAGAGCAACAAACACACCGAGATCTGAAAGTCTATGTCCACAAATCACAATAATAAAATAGCAAAACAACTCATAACTAGCTATAAAAATATGAACTAAAGGTCACCAAATAATTCTAAAACATCTTACTTTGGATGAACTCTTGTTGACACTGTAGTCACCATACCAAATCAGGCAGTGCTTTAGGAATTTTTAAAGCATCCCATTAGGATTCCTCGCACTCTCTCCCAACTAATGCCACAGCTACTCTCTGTGCTCACGTCTTGCCTTTTTTTATAGGTTCAGCTCTTCTTCTGTCTGCAACGTTAACAGCAGTGTGACCAGCTACTGTAAGAGCTGTTGTTGGGCACAACATTTTCACTCGCACTTTCTACCTGGGTATTGTAATAATAGTCTACACTCAATCTTTTCTTCTCATTCATAAAATGATAAAATCAGGGACACGTCCAGAGACAAATTTGGCCAGGGACATGTCGTCTAAAATGGGAACTGTCCCCAGAAATTGGGGACGTCTGTTCACCCTATGCCAAAGTGTCAGGAAACGGTGGTGACGGAGACAAACCCTGAGCGCAGACTCGAAGTAATGCAAAAAATAAACTAATTTATTAACTAAAGAAAAACAACAAAACAAAAGCTGACGTGGCAGCAAACAAGAACAGAACAAAAACCAGAAAACACGGCGGGACAAGACATCAGGGAACCAAGGCACGGAGATAGCAACCAATGACAAAACACAGACAATGAACCAGCGACTAGTGGGAGAAATGACCGGGTATTTGAGTACTGAGGATAACAAGGTAAGTGGGAACAGGTGGAGTGATTACAGAGTCGGGACAGGTGTAGATGGGCGTGGTTAACAGGCAAGTGAGTGACTGGGGAAGGGTGAAATGAAACAAGAACATGAGACAAAACAAAAAGCAAATACAACAGAATAGAAACAAAACAAAAACCCAAACCAAAGAATAAAAATAAAACATAAACAAAACCCATAGAAAAAACAAATCACCACACAAAGTAGTAGAAGATACTAAAGTCACTCTCCTTAACCCCCTGAAACCCTGAAAATTCATCTCTGCTTGTCAAAATTACAAACTGCCAACTTTTATCTCATGAAAAAGATAATAATAATAATAAAAAAGATTTACATGTACTGTATTCCTATTAGTGTTGTGTTGTTCACAAACAAATCTTTTGAGTGAACAAACTGAACCAAATCACTGTATTAGTTAATTTGTTCCTTTCTCGGCTAATTTGAGCTAAGCGCAAGCTAGAGTGGAACTTCTGTGTTCTATTGTGACGTAAATCTGAACGACACAGCGGCATGCACCGTGCGGCCAGGGAGGGACTGTTGTTGACCCCTGTGTGAATATGACTTGTGATTTGTTTACTGCAAATATACTACATACACTGCCTGGCCAAAAAAGAAAGGTTACACACACTAATACAGGTGCTGGTCATAAAATTAGAATATCATGAAAAAGTAGATTGATTTCAGTAATTCCATTTAAAAAGTGAAACTTGTATATTATATTCATACATTACATACAAACTCATATATTTCAAATGTTTATTTCGTTTAATTTTGATGATTACAAATTATATATATATATATATATATATATATATATATCAGAAGAACCTAGTTCACAGAGCCAAAAAATAATAAGCTAAGCTTACAGCCAATAATAAGCTGTACGGTCATATGTCAGAGTTTGGATTATTTTTGCATTAACAGCCTAATGCAAAAATGGATTATTCCACCTAAATGAAACAACCAGTGTTTTGAGAAGAAACCCAGAGGCTTCTGTTGATCTTATCAGACCAAAAGGAGCCACATACTAGGAAGTCCCCCTTTCGAGGACCCATACAATAGCCATAAACTAATCACTTTTGTTGACTCTAAACAAGAGTTACACCCCCTTTCCCAGACCTCTTGGTTTCCATCTCATAATAAACGCAAACGTTTCCATCTCATAATAAAATATACCCTTTCCTCTACAAAGCCAACCACGGAAATTAAATTTGAGAAGAAACTCTTGTATTGTTACATAGTAGAAGGGAAAAAATGCCATGGCATACAACAGATTATCTCAAAACACCCCAAAAATAAGGAAAGATATGTGCACAGTCAGAAAAAAAGACTTGTTCTTCTGGGCCCTTATGGGAAAAACAGAAACTTGTTGGAGGTGTACCTGTTATGTTATTCTGTGTATGTATATGTGTGTACTTGTATTTTTCTTCTCCTCTGGATCTGTTCTTCAAGGTTCTTTTAGCTTGCCATCAGATTGGGATCTCGCCTGGTCCACTGAGTTTTTTTCCACTCAAAACCTGAACTATAAATAAGGTCATATGTATATATCTATTACTTTCTATTCTTAGATGCATCATTTAAGGGTTCAAAATCAACACATCTATTAAATTAAACCTTGTTCATAAATCTTCAATCAATTAAATCTCAGTCTTAGTTGTACAACATTCAACATTTTTAAAGCCAACTAATCAAATATGAGGACTAAATATTCCAGTACTCACATAACTTACTTATCATGTGAACACTGTTTTACTCATTTACATTTTCAAATCAATATTATGAAGGTTTATCATAACCTGAATAATCAAACCTTACAAACAAAATAAATACACAAAGTTGGTTTCAGAGGCATCACAAAGTGTGCTTAATTACTTCCATCGCACAAAGCTGCGAGCAGAAGTGGGTAGAGTACCCCAATGTGATACTCTAGTAAGAGTACCACTACTTCAATATATTTTAAGTAATAAGTAGCTGTGCAAGAAACTACACACGTAAGAATTTGGTGAAATAGCTACTCTTAAGTACTGAGTGATCATAATGTCTATTTTAATATTTGACATGAATCAGAATCAGACATTAATAAATATAAAGTTATGTGCAGTGTCTGGTATTATAAAACTTAACATGAAAAACATTAATACAAGATAACAAATGAAGGTAGAAACACAATTCCAGAAAGATGTTTTCCAAAACTTATTAAACATTTTTTTACAGTAGCTAATATAAGTACTTCTATTGACAACATATGGTGTTTGCTGTGTGATTAATCTACAAATGACACAACGGGCTGGGCAGATGTAAATAGCAAAGCTTGTGCACAAACAAGAAGTGTGACTTTTAACATAAACCTCACATTTGTCTCTGTGTCTCGTGTATTTTTTTGGATGTTTGTATTTATTTTTTTAGCAATACTTGATAACATTATTCAATTAAATGTGTAACGTGTGGTATATCAAAGCTACTCCTAGAAGTAAATGGAGGTCTCAAATAGAACTTTTAAGTGCAGATCCAAGTCTTGCACCTTTACATGTTACAAGGCAGATTTTGGAAGGTTTACTCCCTCCAGCGATTGACCTAGTGAAAGGGTTTGGGGCCTAATGCCCTGCCTGCAACATTTTTGCAGGTGCTGGATTCTGCATATGCCACTGTTGAGGATGGAGAAGAGCTGTTTGCGAAATTTTTAAACACACTACAGGACCCTGGGGAACGACCATCTACATATCTGCAGAGACTCCAGTTCGCTCTCAGTACAGGGGTGAAGCGTGGTGGGATTCCAGCCATTGAAATGGACAAATATCTGCTGAAACAATTCTGTAGAGGTTGCTGGGACAACAGCATGATACATAAACTGCAATTAGAAAAGAAAAAAGATCAACCGCCTCCCTTTTCAGAGTTTTTATTAACAATTAGGACAGAAGAAGACAGACAGTTGGCAAAGGAGATGTTGATGAAAAAACATTCCATCAGTCAAGCATTGTCAACATACAAGCTCATACCACCACTAGTGCATGCTCATGTGGTCAGTTACCAGACTCATGTGCTATTGAAGACTTGAGGAAGCAAATGCTGAAGCTGCAGAGTCAAATGTCAGCTCTGCTGTCCAAGGACTCCAATCCTGCTAAACCAGAAATTCAGCAGAAAAATCAGAAACCAAAACCTGGCCAAACCAGTAATAGGCCAAAGCCTTGGTTTTGCTTCAAGTGTGGACAAGATGGTCACATTGCTCCCAGCTGTTCCAGTCAGCCAAATGCCAGCCTGGTTGCCAGCTTAAACATAAACAGTAGTTCGGGAAGAAAAATTAACCATCAAACTAGAAGCAGTTCTTACTGAGGGACAAGTGGGAGCTGCAACTAGTGGATGTCCCCACACCAAAAGCTTATCTTCATATTTCCCATTACCTAAAGGATTAGTGGGCACAAGAAGTACTGGTGAGGTGAAGATTAAAGAGAACAATTTTCATTGCCTCTTCGACACGGGTTCCCAAGTCACCACAATTTTGCATTCTTTTTATAACACCCATCTATCAGATCACAAAATAAAACCATTAAATTACCTGTTGGAGATAGAAGGTGCAAATGGTCAGAGAGTGCCTTATATTGGATATGTGGAACTTTGTTTGACATTCTCACCTGAGTTCATAGGAGAAGAGATGGACATCAACACCTTGGCCTTGGTTATTCCAGACCTGCGATCATCACAACCTTCTGCTCTGATTGGCACCAACACTTTGGATGTTGTCTATAATCAGTGTTGTCAGTTACAGTCTGGGTTCTGTCCTGTGCCTTTTGGATATAGAGCAGTGCACAAAATTTTGGAGATACGGCATAAACTGACAACTCATGATTACCATGGCATTCTAAAAATGCAGTCAACCAGCCCACGGGTTGTTCCTGCTCAGAATACTGTTGTGTTGGATGCTCGTCTCATATGTCCATTACTGCAAGGTGAAAAAGAAGTGATTATTCAGCATCCAACCTCTTTCTCTCGACCTAGTGGTTTGATGGTGAAATCCAGTCTTATTGATCTACCTCCTGTCCAGCCTGCATCTCTGCCAGTGGTGATTACCAACGAATCTGATCATGATATTGTGATTCCAGCCAGAGGAGTCATCGCTGAAGTTAGTACCATCCAGACCATTCTTCATAAAGAGCAAAGTGGGCATCAACCCTCCCATAGTACAGAGCCAAATCAAACCAAATTGAATTACAACTTTGGAGCCTCGCCGCTCTCAGCTGAATGGAGGCAACGTATAACAACCATGCTCGACAGTATGTCAGATGTATTTTCAAAGCATGATCTTGATTTTGGTTGTACAGATAAGGACAAGCATGAGATCAAACTATCAGATCCCACTGCTTTTAAGCAACGACCAAGGCTCATCCACCCTCTAGATGTGGATTCTGTGTGTAAACATCTTCAAGAGCTGCTGCATTCTGTTGTTATACGAGAATCTAATTCACCCTTTGCTTCCCCTATAGTTGTAGTGCAGAAGGAAAATGGTGCGATACGGCTCTGTATTGATTACAGGAAGTTGAATGCACAGACTATTAAAGATGCATATGCTCTGCCAAAGTTAGAGGACACATTTTCAGCGCTGTCCGGCTCCACATGGTTCTCCACACTGGATTTAAAATCTGGTTATTACCAGATTGAGATGAATGAATCAGACAAGAATAAAACTGCATTTGTCTGTCCGCTTGGGTTTTATGAATTTAATCGTATGCCTCAAGGGATAACAAATGCTCCTAGCACCTTTCAACGCCTCATGGAGCGGTGTGTGGGAGACATGAATTTAAAAGAAGTGCCTGTTTTCATTGATGACTTAATAGTGTTTGCACCAACTCTGGAGGAGCATGAACTCCGGCTGATGAAGGTTCTTCAACGCCTGAGAGAATTTGGATTGAAGCTGTCAGTTGAAAAATATGTTTCCTTCCAGACATCTGTTCGCTACCTTGGACATGTAGTTTCAAGTAACGGAGTGGAGACAGACCCAGATAAGATTTCCACATTAACATCGTGGCCTGTTCCTCAGAATCTTAAAGAGCTTAGATCATTCCTTGGGTTCGCAGGGTATTACCGCTGATTTGTGGAAGGATACTCATCAGTCGTCAAAGCTCTTAATGAGTTAACTGCTGGATATCCACCCTGTCAGAAAAAAATCAAAACAGATGAAGTTGCAACATTACCTTGATCCCAAAGAACCCTTCGCTTCTCGTTGGACAACTGCTTGCCAGCAGGCATTTGAAGCGGTTATCCAAAAGCTCAGTACAGCCCCAGTTCTTGCTTTTGCAGACCCAGGTAAACCGTACATCTTACATACTGATGCTAGCTCTACTGGCCTTGGTGCAGTTCTGTACCAAGAACATGATGGGCGGAGCAGAGTAATTGCGTATGCTAGCAGAGGTCTGTCCCGCAGTGAATGTCGATATCCTGCCCATAAGCTTTAGTTTTTAGCTCTCAAATGGGCAGTCACAGACAAATTCTATGACTATTTATATGGATCAGATTTCACTGTGGTTACAGATAGCAACCCACTGACATATCTGCTAACCTCTGCTAAATTGGATTCTACAGGTGGCTGTCTGCTCTCTCAACTTTCACTTTTAAGATCATCTATCGGGCTGGTAGGTTGAATGCAGATGCTGATGGTGTCTCTCGGTGACCTCATGCCGAACAGGTAGCGGATGCCTTATTTCTGAAGGAGAGAGAGAGAGAATATTGAAGTTTGCTGAACAACATTTGGAACATCCATCCTGTATCTCAATTAACCAGCACTCAGTTCAAGCAATATGTGATAGACAACTGCTGTATAGCTCACCCAATGTGGACCAGGTTGCTGCTCTTGTGCAAACTCTCTTCATTAACACTGACAGCTTACCAGACAGTTTTGTTAATGATCTACAATTCTCTTCACCTGTTGTGCCATCTTTCTCTGAAGGTGAAATTGCTGACAAACAAAGAGCCTATCCAGTCATTCAGCATGTCATCGCTCAATTGGAACAGGGGGAAAACCCACCACCATTTCTGAGGGAACAGCTCCCCGATCTGCCATTACTCCTGCGAGAACTTACACGTCTGGAGCTCCATAATAATGTCCTTGTCAGGAGAAGGAATGTTGGAGGTGAGCTGACTTACCAACTTGTACTTCCAGAAGAGTGGCGGGTTGAGGTCCTCAACCAGCTTCATGACCAAATGGGCCATTTGGGCACAGAGAGGACTTTGGACCTCGTCAGATCACAGTTCTTCTGGCCACGTATGGCAGTTGATGTCTGTAATAAACTCAAGAACTGTGAGAGATGCATATGAAGAAAAGCAAAACCTGAAAAAGCTGCACCTCTTGTTAATATTAAAACCTCAAAACCACTTGAACTTGTCTGCATGGACTTTTTCTCAATAGAACCAGACTGAAGCAACACCAAGAATGTTCTTGTGATAACTGATCATTTCACAAAATATGCTGTTGCAGTGCCAACCCGAGACCAAACAGCCAAAACTGTAGCGAAAGCGCTGTGGGAGAATTATCTTGTCCATTATGGAATGCCAGAGCGTCTCCATGGTGACCAAGGGTCTGATTTTGAATCTTGCACTAATAAAGAGCTTTGGCACATTGTCGTGGAGTTCAAATTTTAGAAAATTACCACAAAAGAATCACTATAATTGAGATGTTTTTCTGAGGGAAAGTCCAGGTCCTCTCCAAACTGTGCCAAACTGTGCTAAATGGATATGTAACTTCAGAAAGCTATAACTCCTACATGCTTCAACATACAGGCGTCAGTGAGGGCTCAAATGAAAGGTGACGCTGAGACGAATCCTGTTCTGCAAATGAAGTCACTCTCAATATGAATATTATACAGTAGAGGATAAATAAACACAATAAAATACTTATTTTTTCTAAAGTACATTATAAAAAATGTCCCAAAACAAGTTCAATTTGTCAAAACGTGTATTTACTGAAAAAATATGAAAAAGTAATTACATTGAAACAAACTACTCACAAACCAGTGCCACACAAACTATTTACAAACCATTTCACTGTTTTTACTTCAAATTCAGTGTCCAGTTACATATTTTTAGGGTGCCCCCTTTAGTTGCACAAAGCTCCGGAGCTTCGCTGACGTCTCAGCTGCCACCCGCTCCGAATGCTCATTCAGCTCTTCCCGTTCTGGCTCGGAG
>NC_051436.1:24678570-24681332 GCF_001649575.2 Kryptolebias marmoratus
AAGCAATCCAGCTTACATCACATCTCAGCTTTAAAAGCTCAACTCCACACTCTCTATTTCTGAATTGAGAAAGCTCCTCGGATGAGAAGCGAAACGTCTTCAGCTACAGAATAGAAGTCCAGTTGTTTTTGTTTTTTAACTTTTTTTGAATGATACATATAGTTACTATGTTCGAATATGAAACTAACTCACAACTATCAGGACATTTCGCACACACACCGATAAACAAAGTGCCGTCTATAAACAATGAGTAACATATAAACAGTAAGCAGCATATAAACAATGAGTATTTGTGAAAAAAAACGTTAGTACTTACTGATCACGGATGTATTATCCTTCGAGAAAGGCATCGCTCTTTTTATCAGATCCCGGTCTAAAAAGTGTCTGTTTCTTTTCTTCACCAGCTCCAGAACTTCTTCTGTTGTGTATTTTATCTCCTTTGGTCATTTCACCAGCTTTCATGTCGAAAAAAGTACAAAAAACAGTCTTCACCGCATTTATGCGCAGGACGCATGAAGCAGCCTCTCTGTTAGACCGTTATACGTAGACTGATTTGGGAGTCATGAAAAGTTCCGACCCCCCTCCCAGAAAAATCACGTGACCGGAATTTCATTAGCTACCCACCTGTGTTGTCAGAACCCACTTGGGAGCTGACTGACCAGAGCTATAGGCTTGCAAATGAGGGGAGGAGACTTTCATGACTTTACGCATGGGAAATTAGAGGGGCTCTAGGGGGGGCAGAGAGCAACCCAGTTGGTCAGACAAAACGTCAATCAAAAGTGGCGCTAAAACACCGCTATTTTGAAATTTAAGTTCATAAAAACAATAAATGTAGCAAAAACTGTACAGATTTGAATAGAAAACGCAGTAAAACGGCCCGCGGGTGGGCTGTCGCGTGGTAAGGGGTTAAAGAAAGTTACAAGATTGCAACTGAAAACTCTGTGAAAGTCATTTGGAAGAATAAACTCAGATTTGACAAGCAAGTCACAGCTGCAGAACTTTCAGTTGGAGATAGAGTTCTGTTTAAAAATGTCAAACTACGAGGCAAGCACAAGCTCGCAGATCGGTGGGAATCAGATGTGTATATTGTTCAGAAGAAAGCCGGCACTCTTCCAGTATACACAGTTAAACCAGAAGGCAAAGATCATCCTATCAGAACCCTCCACCGTGACCTGCTGTTGCCTTGTGGCTATCTGTCTCCAGACTCCAAACCAGAACAGTTAAAGCCAACATCAGTGATTGTACCCGTAACTTCAGAAAATGTAGATCTTTCAGATCCTGAAAACGAAGAACTGTTCTTACCTGAGTTACCTGATTACTCCAGCTCCTATTTCACTAGAATTACAACTGAGATTGATTTACCTGCTCCGACATCTACTGCCGCTCCCATGCCTGTGGATCCGCCTGGCCAGCGTCCCCAGAGCACTATGGAAGAAACTGTTGGTGAGGAACGGGAAGTGTAGTCCGGACCTGAACTTACTGCTAACCTGGATATAGAACAAATGGCTGAAGAGGGAACGGAGTCTGTTGACGCGGAGCCTCTGAGGGAAAATTCTTCCTTTCAATCTGGACCCGTCTCCTCTCATGCAGAATCTGCATCCTCTCCAGAGTAAACCAGCATGATGCATGATTCTACTGCTTCGAAACTTTCCAGCCCAGATCCTGCACCACCTGTTCGATGCTCTACACAAATACGTCGGCCACCAACTCGCCTGCAGTATTCAAGACCTGGACATCCACTTCTGCAAAGCATCCAGTCCCTGTTCCAAGGGCTCAGCACAGCTTTCACATCTGCTCTAGAACAGGAGGAGACCTCTGTGACCTCTGCTTCATGTGACAGTGTGGTGTGTCATCAGCCACTTGCATGTACGAGGCCGCACATGAGTTTAGGGGGAACTTGTAAACCGCAATTAGCTGAGGGCTAAAAGTAAATTTATTCCAGAGAAGTTACTAAAGTAGTTGTAACTGAGTAAATGTAATTAGTTACTACGTGCCTCTGGCTGTCTGAGCAATAGCACTGACAATAGAACTTTATTGTCTGCAAGATTTATGTTATCTGGAGGCCATTGTGACTTTTAAAAGTATTTTGTAAATCCCACAAAACTATAATATTAATGATAATAAAGAATATATAGTGGCATACAGTAATTTCAAACTTACCTTTTTAAAACCACTCACTTGTATATTTACTGATGTGTTATAACCTTTAGCATTTGTGTTTGTAGCTATTACACTGAATTATTGTCCCTGCTCTATTTTGATTGTAAATTAACCATTTCTTGCATAAATATATATTTGTTATTTTTAATTTTATTCCTTTCTTTTGGTATTGCATATCTTCGGATGCGTTCTACCCTGTAAATGTAACCGGACCCTCTCTGCGTTGTGCTGGTTTTATAATTTGAGTGATCAGCCGTGTTGAAATTAAGACGGTTTATTTTCTGACAGGAACAAACAGAAAAAGAGAACCGTGTTACTCGCTGCCCGCTCCAAGTCCTCTCCCGCTGGACAACATGACAAAAGGCGGCGAGGGCAAAAGCGAGACAAGTAACTTTTTACACAGGGATTACACAAAATAAGCAAAATATGAAACAACATACCTGACAGGAACAAACAGAAAAAGAGAACCGTGTTACTCGCTGCCCGCTCCAAGTCCTACACACAAAAATAAATGTACAAACTAAAACGAAATTCTACCATTAAACAATTATAACATCATAACAATCACACCATTACTACAAATAACAGAAATTAACCTAATA
>NC_051436.1:24682193-24695845 GCF_001649575.2 Kryptolebias marmoratus
ATAGATAGATAGATAGATAGATAGATAGATAGATAGATAGATAGATAGATAGATAGATAGATAGATAGATAGATAGATAGATAGATAGATAGATAGATAGATAGGCACGCACGCACACTTTTGGGTCAGGTAATGTCAATAATGTACTTTTCACCTGTTTTTTTTTTTAATTTTGCCTTCTGCAGATTTCCACTCCTTGCATTTGACTTCTGAGGTCGCAAAACCTTTTTGTTCAGGTTAGAACTTAGAACAACATTAAAATGACAGAAAATAAATGAGTTAGTT
This sequence comes from Kryptolebias marmoratus, assembly GCF_001649575.2. Taxonomy (NCBI): domain Eukaryota; kingdom Metazoa; phylum Chordata; class Actinopteri; order Cyprinodontiformes; family Rivulidae; genus Kryptolebias; species Kryptolebias marmoratus. The sequence goes on from NC_051436.1 coordinate 24,682,479, forward strand.
CTATTTTAAAATATATTTCCTTTGCTACATTTCAATGTTAATCAACCGTTCGCAATATAGTCATTAAAGACCATAAGGTTGATTCAGTAACATCTTTTTGGCATAACATATTTAATAATATTTAATATTAATATTTAAATATATTTATATAAAAATAACATTATGAGCTAGAACTCAAAACATAAGATAATAAAGTTATTCACATGATTATCACTTTTATGCATTACACTATGTTGCTGATTGCTGTAATGATTCTCATTTTCTTCACACTTTCCATTGAAACAATCTTCTGCTCCAATAAATTGTCAGAAAATCAGTGTGAATAGTGCAGAAAGCATCAAATAAAGCCTAAAAAAATCTGTTTTATGTGTGCAACATAGCACAGTAAGTGAAGTATATGATGCATATTACAAAAAATAGAAATGGGTTTCAACATGTTCCTATGTTGAAAAAGAAAAGATGAGAGTTAAATGCTTGTCAGGATTTGGGTTTTGGGTTTTGTCTAAGTTATTCTTTAAGTTTCTTTTGTTAATACAAAAGAAACTTAAAGAATAACTTAGACAAAATCAATTATTAATTATTGTTTATTTAATTCTGGTATTTGGTTCATGTGTTTAGTTTTGTTATTTTGTATTTTGCTCCCTGTGCCTTCACATCAGTCACGTCCTCAGCCAATCACTTATTTGCCTGCCACACCCAGCTTCACCTGCCCCAATTTAGTAATCACTCACCTGTGCCCACTTCTCCTAATTACTTTCAGTCTTTAAAGCACGGTCATTTTCCACACTTACTCATGTTCTTTGCAACCCTGTTTTTTTGTTATTTAGTTTCAGTTGCTGCCACGTGTTGTGGCAGCAAAAAATCAATTTCCAGGCACTGTTAGATGAAATCACTCAAACAGGTTTATTTAAATATTGTGCACAAAATATAGAGAGCATTAAAGACAATCAACACTCAATATCAGAGTCCCAGGTCTGAACAGGGAAGCTCCAAATCAAAGCTCTGGCCCCCCAAGTCAACACAGGTGTTTTTATTAAAGATATTGAAATGCTGGACCAGGAGGAGGAGTTAGGGAAAAGCAAGTCAGTCTGGTTCCCATGAGGAGAAAATTCAACATCACTCCTATAAACAAGTTCATTCTGCGAGAACCCATGGGACTTGGAATAGAAGTCGTAACATTATCAGGACTTATAAACAACAGGTGTTACCCTATAATAAATTCTGCCATTACACACGTCAGCCCTTTGTTTTGCTTTGTATTAATAAATTAGGTTTTCTTTGAGTTCTTCCTTGTTCGGTCTGCATTTGGGTCCAAACCATCCACCAAACCTGACAATGCTTTAGTTTGTGAATCTTTAGTCAGAAAAGGCCTATTGACATAAAGCTCTTCAACATCATAAATCAAAGAAATTAGGTTACTATTTTAAATTAATAGTAATGTATAGGAATAGAAATTACCAGTAGTACAAACCACTATAAACTATTTGAAAAAAAAAAAAAAACTGGCAACAATTCACTTTGAGCTCTACTTGGATTAGCAGTCCATCAAGACCGAAACTGAGGTTATTCAAAGAGCTATCTACAGTAGGTAGGAGCCCCACTTAAAAAGATCTAAATAATAGCTTTATTAGACCTAAACTATGCTTTTAAAATTTGATGGTTTTAATCCAATCAAACATGAACATATTATTTTTGTAGTTAGATGAAAATTCAGACAAATCTCAATGGCCATTAAATTTAAATATATCATCCAACATATCAGATCTGTTATGGGCATAAGTTAACACTAGCTGCTCTTTGTGTTTTTAGAGTGATCTCTCAAATAGATCATTAGATCAAATTTAAATTCAGGTGACTTCTGATTAAATCAATTTATAAAATTAATGGCTTAGCATTTCTTGAAGGGATGCATATTTCCCATTGTCTTGTATGTCAAAGTTCTAAACTAAGATCATCTCATGTTAAGAAATAACAGTTAAAGCTATTTTTGTCAAACCTTGAACATAATATAGATGATCTTCTGACATACTGCAATATCTCACATGGTCTGTTTGCACTCAGAGTATGTGTTATAAATGACAGCTACTACACACTATATTTTTAGCACAATTTCTGTAAAACTGGCTGAGGTATAGCCATTTTTGTGTAGGTTAAGATTGATTAGTGACATGTACGGTGGAGACGGAGGCGAACCCAGACAGCAGACTCAGACTGGGAACTAAAGAAAAACTAATTTATTAAAACAAAAACAAAAGCTGACGGGGCAGCAAAGCAAAAACATAAACTAAATCCAGGAACACAAGATGAACATAGGACAAGAACAAACGAACAATGATCCGACGGAGTGGTGGAGGAAATGACCGGGTTTTAAACACTGAGGATAATGAGGTAAGTAGGAACAGGTGAATGATAATAATTGCTGACAGGTGGAGATGGGCGTGGCAGGTAAACAGATGGCAAAGCTGGGGAGATGTAGATAAAAACAAACACAGACACCAGAGACAAAAGCAGAAAGAAACATGAACCAAACTAACAAGATACCTGAATAAAATAAACAATAAACACCAACTGAAACATAAAGACAACAAACTGAAAACCAAAAACCCAAATCCTGACAATAAGTTGTAGTAGCCATATTGATTTGGGTTGACTCCAAATGTTAAACAGTTGTAGATTTACAGCCAGTAATTACTTTGATAGTTTCATTGAAATCCCTCTAGTTGTTTATGAGATACAGTATTTTGCTAAAAGACAGTGTTTATTGCAGCAGTTAATGTCAGGGTTATAAGCAAATATGTCATGGAATCTTATGTCCTTGTTGTCTGTGTTATATATGATGCTCAGCTGCTACCACAACAAATTTTAGCTCAATATCTGTAAAACTGGCAGCACCATTTTTGTGTTTTCTAAGGTTAGTTGGCTGTGGAGGCCATCTTGTATTGGGTTGACTGCAAAACTTAATCAGTTGTAGATCCAATGATTACTTTTTGCAAGTCTCATTGAAATTTCTTCAGTGGTTCACAAGATATTTTGCCACCAATCGGAGTTGATTCCAGTAGTTTTTGTCTAAGTTTTTTAAAACAGATGTTAGTGCTTAGATTATAAGTCGGAGATCAACCCCAGCTGCTACTGCTACATAAAATTTTACCTAAATATCTATAAAACTGACTAAATTATAATCACTTTTGTGTTGGCTAACATTGCTTTTCTCTGACAACCATCTTGATTCGGGTTGACTCCAAACATTATTCCGTTGCAGATGCCATTCCAGTGTACTTATTAAAAGTTTATTTTAGTGGTTCAAGATATATTTCGATAACGATACAGACAAACGCGCACACACACACACACAAATGTTCGCTCCACCTTTTAGGTGAAAATGACTCAAATTACAAGCGAAAAAAAGGCACTCGCAAGAGATGGCACAAATAAGACTGGAAGATTACAGAGATATTGTGCCCATTATCATTTCACACAAACAATATGTACAGTAATAGGTCTTTTCACATTTTTGTTTTAGTTATTTATTACTAATCCACCTTGAAATGAAAACAGATTTGTGATGCCTTAATTATTGGTGCAGTCAATGGATTTTTGCTAGTCCCATTTGCCTAATGACTCCCATGTTCCTGCCACAGGAAAACCTTTAGAGGTATTCTGATCCATAAACAGTGATGAGAGGAGATTCAAATTAAATTCACCAAATGTTGTTCTTTTATGTAAACATTAGCATAAGTATCGCTCAGGCTGTTAGCTTTCATTTCTCTCCTCACCAACTGCCATCACTAACATTTGGAGTCAGCACAGCTCTGACATTGAGCGATTGCTCCATCTTCCTTACTGTCAAACGAGTTGAGCGCAAATTCATCACAAGTAATTTTTATACTGTAACTTGGCATGGTCTTCTGTGTTTGGACTGAAGTGTCTGTGTTTGTTCCAAAGAATTAGAGATTGAAGTGAGGCATTTATGCACCTGTATCCCCTTCACGTCTCATCTCTCCTTTCCTTTGCTATCACTCACTCTCTCCCCATCACATTGCCTCTCAGAGCCACTTGTTGTTGGATTTGCATACGCTGAATAAAAGCTGCTTCAGGGAAGATTTTTCGTGTGTGTGTGTATGTGTATGTAAAAATACACCTGTGTTACAGGCCTGCAACACAACACAGTGTTTTGTCCTTGGAAAATGTTCCAGTCCTAATAAAAATTATTCCTGATGTCAAATTGTGACTGATTTATTCAGATGATTAGGAAGGGATCAAAACACACAAATGAAAGTCAAAAAGTTATTACAGGTTGAAGGTTATTTCCAGAAAGTCTGTATATGTGATATTTTATTTTCTTGTGATATAAACTATCGCTATCAGATTTATTTGATGAAAAAAAGAGGTATTTCTTTTTCTTGTTTATAAAAAACTCTTTAGATGGTTCTAAGAAAAATGCTATACCATACCCAGTGTTGCTGTTTCCTCGTTAAGGAAAGTAGCTTATGGCTGAAAGTTGCTAAATTACATACATCACCTAATTTGCATAATTGACCAGAGAAGAATGTCATGAGAGAGACAAAAAGGGAGTAAAACCTTTGACCCTCTCACCACCAAATTTTAAAGGTGATAAATGTTGAGATTTCAAGAATGTCAGTTAGTAACACTTCCACGCAACATGCCAAGGAACCATTTCTGACCTAAAACTTAAATTACTTGTTATTAGCATTTAAGTCAAGAATTTCTGAAGTGGGTGATTTGTGGGCCAGAGTTGCCATCCTGGGTTCATGACCTGTGCTCTGCCCTGGCTGGCCAAGAACACCGCTACTGTCCAGTTGTTTACTAGTGGAAAGGGAAGAAGAAGCCTTTTTTGAACGTGAAGAAATTCCAGAAGATTTAACGGGAGTAATGGATATACAAGCATACCAGTATGAACCTGGACTGACAGCTGGATCTCCCGAATCAGGTGTGAACACTTTTCAGATTCTAATGAATTCCAAGACCGTCGTGACTGACAAAACAACACGCATACCAGAATTGGAAACGTAGATTGGTGAGAACCGATTATCCCCAAATCGCTGTCATGACATCAGCACACAAAACTAAAAATCAACAAGAAGATGGCTGGAGAAAGACAACATTGCCAACTTGATGCTAATTTGTAAACAACATGAGCGCATTTCAGAGTAGAACTTTCACACTAGAGTAAACTAATCAATAGCAGTTTCTGTCATGTTTAACAAGGACTCATAAGCAGCAACAGTCACGGACACAGAGAAAAGGTTTAACAAGTTTTATTTTGAGAATGTGCAAACAAGGAGGAAGAAGAGGATTGAGACTCCGGGTTCGATGGCTGGGCTCGCTTCTGTAAAAATAAGGTAAGTTGTAAGTGCAAGGTACTTGGGTGCATGGCACGGTGTAATTTGCAGGATGGAAGCCTTACGTTTCTGTGAGGAGTTGGGTATCCAAGGAGGAGTTAGGTGTGAATAGAAACAACAGTTGGCAGTTGGTGTACAGCGGGCGATTGTTTCCCAATTCCCCGAGGAACAGTAGAGCATTGCTGACGGTGGTGAGGCTTGGTTCAGAGGCTGCGTTGACAGAGAATGAATGTGAATGAAAGTCACAACCTGAGTGGTGGGATCAGATTGTAACGAGGGTCTGAGTGGTGCTCCACCTTGAAGTGATCTGAATTGGAGTTCTGATAGCAATTTCCACATTGGAGCTTATGGATCCAAATCTGAAGAAGGTTTTTATCTTTTGGGAAGCCAAAAAATGATACTCCAGTGATATTTTCTGGCTGGTTTGAACAATTAATTTGAATGATCTGAACTGTACTGTACTGTACCGGTGTTCATCCGCTCACTGATGAATGGCTGAACTTCAGCGACTCAACAGACATCACACTTCCAGGGTGGTCACGGAAAAAGCCAAAAGCACAGAGAACATGCACACAAAAAAATATATATTTTTTTTATTTTGAATCTAAAATTTCTACAAAAACATATTTTATGGCTATGTTTTCACTGATGTTGGCTTCAAAACACATTTCAGTTCAGCTTTAAGTTTCTGGGGGTGAAAAGGAGATACAGAGCTTAATATATAGCAGCCTATTTTGCACATTACCACTATCCCTTTGTGCTCTAGAAACAAATATAGAGCTGTTTTCACAGGTTTCTTTTTCTGAGTTTGTCTCATTTTATCCCAGTCTTGTAGTAATTATACTTTTATCGTGTACTAAAATGAACTGAGAAGAAACTAAACATAAAGTAAAAAAAGAAGAAGAAATTGTGGAAGAGAAAAGGTTAACATGGGGTATGCTCGTGTGTTAGGAGTTGTTTTGCTAATTGGCTTTGCCAGAAGAGAGCTTTCCAGAACAGTACTGTATAAAGAAATGTTTGAGAGGATGTTGATGTTATCAAGTCAATTTCAGAAACAGTTTTGGGTTGAGTTGGGTTGGCAAACATTTTGGGATTTTGGGTATTTGTGAAGATGACGAGTTGTATTGCAATAAAATCCCCCATGTTTGGCTGAAGCAAGTAAGCAAGTGTCCACCTCATTATTTCAGTATCAGATGTGCCTTTTCCACAAAGTTCAGGAGAATGTTTAGCTAACCCTAAATTAGCCAAGCCAATTTTGATACGTTATTAATGTGGACATTCTCACTTCCTAAAGTTAAAGTACCATTGATTGTCACACAACTGAGTGTGTGAAATTTGTTTTCCGCATTTGACCCATCCCCTGAAGCAGCGGTGAGCAGCAGCGGTGCCGTGCTCTGGAATCATTTTGTGATCTAACCCCCCCCAATTCCTTAATGCTGTGTGTAAAGCAGGGTGGCAATGGGTCCCATTTTTACAGTCTTTGGTATGACCCAGCCAGGGATTGAACCCACAAAGTCCCAATTTCAGGGCAGACACTCTACCGCTAGGCCAAGTGGTGTAACATGGGTATTTCAGCATTTGTTTTATAATGTGTGGACAGAAAATGGATGAGAATGGGCAAAAATATATCAGTTTAAAAAAAATTTAAAATTTTATTTGGTTTCTGAGACCAACAAAAGAAAAAAAATTATTTGGGGTTTGTTTAGGTAAGGATTTTCACCTGCAATTCTCTTCCTTCACCTCACCCGAGTTGGTTGATGGAAAGAGACAGGAAGGAAACAATACCCTAAATTTAAATATTTATTTTACCAAAAGCAGAGAGAAAACAGGTTATTACAAAGATAAAACCAAATGCATTTGGGAGACAATCCTCAAATAAAATGTGGGAAAACACATCACCTCAAAGTGTCAGCAAAGTGCCCTAAAGATTGTCTGAGGAATCAAAGGATGTTCTCTGGTTTATACAACTTGGGCTACCCCTCCTCCAGAGGGTGGATCTCTGCCTCCCTTCTCTGGAGGTAAAAGGGCAACTCCTTCCCTCTTCCTGGCTGGCACATCTGTTGCTCACATTCCAGATAAACTAAACAACTACTTGTTAAAGCTTTTAAAATGGTGGCTAAATATAAAATGATGATAAAATCACCAGAAAAAACAAGAGAAAAACAAGTCCATATACAGGGTTCCGGCAATATGACCGAAGGAGGATGGGCCAGTTCTTTGTTCAGGTTAAAATGCTAGAGTTTGCTAATGTTTAGAGACTTAGCTCAGACATCTTCTGGTGTTCCTGCTGTGAGCTGGTAAGGAGTGTCTCCCTTAGTACTAAGGCTAATAAATCTTTTAAACTGAAGATACTGTTTCTGACCATTTTTGACTCCTGGTTTCTCTGTGCAATTTCCGGTCCTTCGTGAGGAGAGGTTTTTTTAGAGTTTGAGTCTCATTTAGGTAATTTTTTGTCTCCTCAACAGTGTGTAGAAGAGTGTGTGCGTGTGACCTGTCTTGTTCATCCATTGTAAAAAAAACAGACAAATCTACAAAGGTGTAGGAGGAAATTACAGTGTGTAGAATAGGAGGCTTTTGTATTTATTCTTAATGCGAAATAAAGCATTAAGAATGGTTTGAATATTATATCTTAAAACCTTCAACAAATAGTTGTTTAGTTTATCTGGAGAGAGAAAGATAGAGGGACAAGGGTTCAGGGGGGCAACTCCTAACCTCCTTTCTGCTTCCTGTAATGTCCTTTGTTCACAATACAGGAAGCAGGAAGGAGGTTAGGAGTTGTCCCCCTGGACCCTTCAGATATGGGAAACAGTGAGCCACCCTCTGGAAGGAACGTTGACTAATGGTGTTTGAATAAAAATGTTAAAGTTTTAATAACTGAACAAGTATTTATACTTAGTATTTAGTTTTATTTCTCCTGCTGATACAGAGCAATGAGAGTGGTACTGAGAATGCAAAAGGAGAAAAGCAATGAATCATTTGCTGTGATAGTTTTTTCTAGTATTTTTTTAAAAAGTCCGATTGGAGTAAGGCTTTAGCTATATTTCACCATAGCGCCACTTATCAGTGAGCTGCATCTAACTTTTTAGTTGCTATTCTTTTTTTTTTAAATCAGACTTGCATTGGGGTGAGTTTGAAAATGGCAGTATTAAAAAAAAATTAAAATGTTTCATTACATTATTTGGCAACCTTTGCCGTATAGACCAGCTAGCTAGCTGGTGTTCACGGGAAAGGTTGCCATGGAGACCAGCTAGCGGAAGCGGTGAAGGTGAAGAGATGATTTTCCCCTGAAGACATGGCGGAAAAAGAAAGAAAACAATTTTCTCTGTGAATGGGAGGAAGAGTTCTTTTTTACCACTGTAAAAGATTCCTGCGTGTCTCATTTGCGGGGGCGACTGTGGCGACGGAAAAGCGGCACAATGTGGAGAGACATTTCCAAACGTGCCACACAAGCTACCATGTTAACTACCTGCCGGGCAGCGCACTACGAGCGGAAAAAGCCCGCAAGTTAAAGGCAAGTTTGTGCAAACAGCAGTCTTTTTTTCACGAGACCAGTGAAAAAGCAACCGAAGCCTCATTTAGAGCTACACATTTCTTGATTAAGAAAAAGAAGGCATTTTCAGATGGGGAGGTTTTCTAAGAAGCAATGATGATAATTGCAAAAACTGTGCTTAAAGATGAGAAATATGGAACTGATGTGATGTCCACTCTCTCCGATGTCCAAATGAGGGCAACTACAATGGTCAGAAGAGCGTCAGCTATGTCCATGAACTTGTCTGATCACTTGGACCGGGATCTGGCGAAGTGCAGGTGGTTCAGCATCCAGTGTGACGAGTCTGTGGACAGCAGCAGTACAGCGCAGCTGATGATTTTTATCTGGATGGTGTTTGATGATTTCTCCACAAAAGAAGAACTTCTGACCTTATTGCTTCTAAAGACAACTACGAGGGGAGCTGACATCTATGAAGGAGTGAAGTACTGCTGGAAAAGCTAGTATCAGTGACTACTAACGGGGCTCCCGCTATGATCGTCCGGCATACAGGATTCATCGGTCACTGTAAAGGTGACTCAAACTTCCCAAACTTCATGCATTACCACTGCATCATTTACCAGCAGGCGCTATGTGCCAAGGTGATTGGCTTTGGGTATGTGATGACTCCCATCGTGACGATCATAAACAGCATCCGCTCCAGAGCTAAACAGTACAGAACATTCAAGGTGCTATTAGAAGAGATGTCAGCTGAATATAGTGACCTTCTACTACACACGGAAATCCGATGGCTCAGCAGGGCATGGATTTTGCTTTATTTTTTGTCACTTTTGGGCAAGATCAAAAACTTCATGCAATCCAGAGGTGAAGACAGCTCGCTGCTGGAGGACACTGAGTGGACACTTGACCTTGCATTTCAGACATTACTGTGAAACTGAACCATTTGAACTGTGAGCTGTAAGGCCAAGGTAAGACTGTTGCTGACGTGATAAATGCTTTAAATGCATAGCTCACATGAACATTTTCACTGTGCATTTACAGAGAAAAAAGGTGCTGCACTTTCTCTCTTTGCAGATGGTGCTGAAAGACTGCTGCTGAATGCTTCTGCGTCTGAGACTTTTGACAAAGTTGCAGAAAGTCATAAACTGACTTCAGCAAGAGTTTGAGAACAGGTTTTGTGACATTGATAGGCTTGAGCCATGTGTGGCATTAATTTCCAATCCTTTCTTGAACGTGGACACACGTGCAACTTTCAGCTTGGATGCTGGACAGGTGGAAATTGAAATTGTAACATTGCAAAATGATATCCACCTCAAAGTCTATCAGGCTGCACCAAACTTTTGGAGTCTCGTTGACACTTGCAGGGAACAAGAGGGGCGAGAGACAAGGAAAACCAGACAGTGCATGTGAACGACAATGAACCAGTGAGTAAGTGAGAAAGATGACCAGGTTTTAATAGCAAAGGGTGATTGGAAAATAAACACAGGTGACTGATCACAAACAAGGGACAGGTGTGGGTGATTGAGGCAGACTGACCTGAGAACAACTGAGGGAGAGTGAATTATGACAGGGAACACAGAAGGCACAGGGATCAAAACACCAACTAACATAAAACTCAACAAGATCAACCAAAACAACAGAATTGAAGAAACACACTAAATACAAAATAAACTCAATAACTTAAACAAAACCCCAATCCTGACAGATAAAGGTTTCCTTTAATTTATGAAATCAGCTTTTGTGAATGTACCAGAAAATCCATTGTAAAAGTACAGAATTATCCATATTCCATATCCTTATTTTGGCTTAATAAAAGTGTGTGTAAATTTAACATAATAAACTGGTAAAGTAGAGGAAAAATCTGCTTTAGGGTAAAAGAAATGTCAACACAATTGAAGGAAAATGCCCTGGTAAGTTGCCAGACATTCACTGTTTTTATGAACATGTTTCTTACAGTGGAGTGTTTTGACATGGTGTGCTCAAATTAAACATAGCATTCAGGGTAAATGATGTGTTAATGCTGCTTCAAAACCTGTTTAGTTTGATCAGGATTAATAATTTTTTTACAAACATGCAACTTAGACAACAGTGTGCTCTTCCATCACAGAGGCTGGCTTTGATAGCAGTGCCAATAAAGCTGTCAGGAGACACTATGTTTTATCCCACAAACAAGGTGACAAATTAGCTTTGATTCATTAAACAAGAGTCTAGCTTTCCATTTTATATCTGTTCATTATTAAGATCCAGCTGCAAACAGGGTGTAGTCCAAAGCTAATATGTTTGTTTGTTTATCTACTGTAATATTTAAACTTCTATTTGTGAATGCAGCAAAAAACTGTTCACTGGGATAATTTAAACATTTAATGAAGACATTTTCTTTTTATTACCAAAATGACAGATTTTTCTGAGGTCTTTATATGCTTTTGTCAATAAATGAAAATGAGAGCATTACTTTTTATTATTACTATTTTATGACCCCTCATCATGTAATCATCAAATTATTTTTCATTTTTAAGTTGTATTATTAGTATGACTTTCTTTTTCAACACTTAAACTTAGGTTTAAATTAATTTACACTTCCTACTCACTGCTAATATAGCTAACAGTTGCATAGGTACAAAAAACAAAATTTAGAAGCTCCAGTATTGGTCTCATTAAAGAACAATGAGAGAAAAGTGCACAAGCTTTGAAGCATGATTTTACCTCCCATGTAAAGAGAAGTCAAATGTCAGGTCTCAGTGGGATCTGAGACCATCAAAGGTGTTCCTCCTGGAATCTGAGCTGTATACTAATTACCTCAAAGACACCAGCTCACTCTCTGATCCTAATCCAGTTTTACATAAGGGAAACTTACCACCTGGTTTCCAGTCATGAGATAGGGAAGTTCCATTTCAATTCAATTTTTTTTTTTAACAGGACAGTGCATATTAATAACAGTACATCTGTAACATGCCAGAGTTAGCAACAGGCTAGTTTTCATCTGTAGTCCTGGTAGCCAGTTGTACAATGGCACCCTAAGAAAATAGGGAAAGTTAAAAAATAAAATCATCGGCAATTAAGAATGACATTTTAAGACAGTGTTAGTTCACTGCTGATTAAAACATTTAGTAGATGCATGATAATTTAACAAACAATGCTGATAAAATCATAAAAGCACGTGGGTTACACTGGGTCAAAAGAGAATCACATATTCACAAATTAAACACATGTCAGCGGCAGGGGTTTAATGTTGACAAATCGGACTTCTGATCAACCATTGTTTAAGATGAGCGCAAAATAATTTAAACATGTTAATGTCTCTAATTGTTGTTGATATAGTATTCCATTCATGAGAAGCTTTAACAGAAAAAATTGACTGACTAAAGGCACTTTTTCTTAATGGAATAACACAGTCACCCCGGGACACTCCTCAAGTGGTTCTATTTGTAGATGTTCTGAGATTGATAAAATCACTAAGAGGAGGTGGGGCCATCTCATGTAGGATTTTGTACGTCTGACAGAGATTTGTGTACTTAATAAGATTGACCCAACTTAAAATTGTGGGGGGTTTGGGTTTTCTCTTTGTTTTAGTCTTGTTTCATTTTTGTTTGGTTATTTGGTTTTGTTTGTTCTGTTTGGGTTCTGTCTTTGTCCCTCATGTTTGGATTTTCATTCACTCCTCCTCAGTCTCCCTCTCGGTTTCCCTGCCACGCCCATCTCCACTCACCTGTTACCATTTACCTTGTCATCCTCAGTGTTTAAAACCCGGTCACNAAATAAAGACAGACTTGTTACTATCAGGTGGGAACAATACAAAAATACAGGAAAAAAAAGACATTTTGTGTAATTATAAAACAACCAGGTTACATAAAGTCACATCTCACTTTCATTGCTCATACTGTTTTTCAACCCTTGACAGAAGGGACTGGTTTGTGAATCATTTGGTGAACCACACAATGACTTTCAAAATGGTGTCCAGCCAGCAGCAACCAACATGCAGGCAGCCATGGCAGCACAGCCACCTGTCCACTCAGAAGACATAATTACATTTACATTCATTAACAGGTGAGATCAACTAGAGTAAATTTTCAGCATCGTTCAAGTCAGAAAACCAGATTCCCTTTCTAGTGTTAAGATGTTTTGTATGGAGGGCCGAAAGCGACATAATCAAAAATAAAAGCAGAAATATATATATTTTGCTTTTGCCTTTTCCTTACACATGCATCTTATCAAGTAATGTTTATTTTCCACCTGACACACAACCTGACACAGCCATTACGATCACAACTGTTAGCTCTCTCAGCAGAAAAAACGGCCAGTATCTAACAGACATATACTCAACGTCTGGGGAACAGTGTTTGTCCTAATTTATTTGTTTTAATATAATTGTTCTGTTATTACACCAGTTTTTATGCACATATATACAGAGTTCACCCCCTCTGCTTTTACTAGATAGATAGATAGATAGATAGATAGATAGATAGATAGATAGATAGATAGATAGATAGATAGATAGATAGATAGATAGATAGATAGATAGA
>NC_051436.1:24695945-24717318 GCF_001649575.2 Kryptolebias marmoratus
GTTACAATCATTTTGACTGCTCAGGCAAAAACTTCAAAGTGTTAACTTCACATGGAGCCTAATCTTTAGTTTGAACCACAAAAGGCTGAAGAATAGCATCTAATTTANATTTGGGTACGTCTTTTCCAGGCTTATTGAGCTTTCTGAGGGCGAGTGGTAAGGGGTTAAGCAACCTTTGTTTTTTTGCTTAAAGGTCAGTTTTGTTTGAGCTCAGTTAGTGTTCAGTTGACCTCATTTTAGTTGGGCCCAAATTTGTTATTTTTGTGTCCTTGACATTTGATTTTTGGATTCATTAATGTTTGGAACTATTAAATTTAAAATGTTCCTCATTTTTTTGAATACTTTTGTCCTTATTTAAGCTTGGTCCCTCACAGTACATATCAAAAATATTTTTCAAATAGTTAGATAGCTAAATCAAAAAATCTATCATTGTTTCTTAGCATTCACACCTGTTCATTTTCCTGACATCTGCCCTCATCATGTGTCCCTCTGTGAGGAAACCACACAAACCAATACAAATCAGTTTGGTGTTCTGACAGTATATGTTTACATCCACAATTTATGTTTTAGGTTTGTTACCTGGTCATCAATGTTTCTTGTGCTGTCTTTCCCTGTCCTCTCTCTCTCTCTTGATTGATTCTCTATTTTCCTTATTTCATGAAACTGTCCTGTTTTACTGCTATCTTTGTAGTCCTTCATTCCACTTTTAAAGAAACAGTTTTCATTTTGCCTGCCAAATATAATAAAAGATATTTTACAATACAATCTATTGTTCTCCACTGAGCATGTGAGCCTTTAATGCAATCTGTACTATTAAACATTTTCTGTAGGGAAAAGGTTTTTAACTTGATATTTTAAAAATATTGCATAGAGCCTCAACCTGGCCCTTTCTGGGACTCTCATCTTCAGTCCTGTTAATTCAATCCAATTCAATTCAATTCAATGATACTTTATTAATCCCAAAGGGAAATTAAATGTTGTTGTAGCTTGTTATCCTGGTTTTGTTAAAGAGTTGTTTTAGATGCTGATGGCTGTGGGCAGGAAGGAGCTCTTGTAGCCGTCTGTCCTGATGTATTCTCGGTCCTGGTGTCCTCAAAGAGCCCCACCAGGTGAGCCTCGCTGACCTCCTGTGGAGCCATGACAGCTGAGCTCTGAAAGCTCAGGTTGATCTTGAAGTCCTGGGAGATCTCCCGGAGCAGGTGCTAGAAGGGCAGCTTCCGGATGAGCTGCTCAATGGACATCTGGTAGTGGTGGATTTCCTTGAGAACCACGTTACCAAGCCTGTAGAGGTGAGGCTTCTCACTCCGCTGGCTGGGGCACTCTTGCTGGCGGCTTTGGTGGTGAGCTGCTTCCTGGGAGCTTTACCTATGGTGGATTTACAGGCAGTCTGCTTGGTTCTGGCCATGACTGGACTTCAGGGTTCTTCACATTTAACACTTGTTGTCATGGTTACGCATCATAACAAAATGTCCAAAAGTAAAAAGGCTTCAGTAAAAATCCTTCCAGCTGCAAAGCATCTGATACCAGAGGAAGTAATCATCCAAAAAAGTGATTTACATCAAAATAAAAAAGATGAATAAAGTTTTCAAAAGCAGTATCTCAGAATGAGTGCAACAGAGCTATTCCAACATGCAAGCACCTTGAGCGGCGCAATTCTAGAATTTTATCAGTGCTAATATTACAGTTGTTAATAACTGAATACATAAAATGGTATGTATTAACTTGAGTAAAACTATAAACTTGTTTAATGAGTTTAGTTTATATAATAGTACATATTACATGTATTTCCAGAAATATAGAACAGTTCACTAATTAATGGTACACCTGTGAATAATTGCTAAGATTTATTTATTATTAGTTCTGTATCTTTAAAAACCCCACAGGTTTATGTTTAGGATCAGCACAGATGATGTGAAAGAAAAGAGGAGGCTTTTGTATTTACTACTGTCTTCCTGGCACCAATATATATACTGCCTGGCCAAAAAAAAAAGTTGCCACCTAGATTTAACTAAGCAAGTAGGTACGAGCTTCCTATTGGATAATTACTACATGGGCAATTATGTTTCAGCTGGCAACAAGTTATTTAACCCCAACTAGTGCAATGAGTTGCTTCTCATTTCCTAAACATCCATGTTGTTAAGACACATCCCTTGGTTGTGGAAAACATGTCAGTATGTTTGAGAAGGGTCAAATCATTGGCATGCATCAAGCAGAGAAAACAGAATCTTTGGAATGTGCTGGAGAAGGCTTTGCGCAGCGGTCAGACTCTACCATCATCATTGCAAGATCTTAGTAATAAAATTAATCCAACACTGGATGGGTTAGGGTTATTACTCCTGACTTTGTCTCTGGGCTATTTATTCATTATGATAAAAATCCACCTAGAAGTTCCCAGAGAGGGTTCTTGTTTTCCATCACTGCTAGGGGATTTACCTGTAGCTCAGGTAGAGGTCCCTCTGCTCTCTGTGCCTCATCATGACCTTGAACCTAAACCTCCACCTCATCTCTTGCTAGGTAAATATAAGTGATCTGTTGTAGCTTGCAATTAGATTTTACAAAGTCAGCATTCGGGTTTTACCGCTAACTTCAAGCTGGGTTTTGCCGCTCTGCATCCACCATCAATGCGCACAAATGCACCAGGCTCCCAGTCTCCCATGGACTCCACGGCAACTCTTATGAGCCTTGTCCCCTGTAGTAGCGCTGTTTGAGGTGCTCAGTGTAACTGATTGAGTAATGAACAAGGCAGGTCGGTGGCTCTACTGTAAATTGAAAAGCCCTTCTGGACCTTTCTCCAGAACGGACTAATTGCCAATCAGACTCTGCTTGTGCACTTATTGTGCGGTCGTGGTGCCTAGTGTACGCAAATAACCATTTTTTTTTTTGACTCACTGTCAATTTAGGTGAAGTGGGGAGTAGCAAGTAAACAAATCATCAGCTAACTTAACAATACATATATACAGGGGTTGGACAATAAAACTGAAACACCTGTTTTTAGACCACAATAATTTATTAGTATGGTCAATTCGTCTTAGGAATGACATACAAGTCCTGCACAGTGGTCAGAGGGATTTTAAGCCATTCTTCTTGCAGAATAGTGGCCAGGTCACTACATGATGCTGGTGGAAGGAAATGTTTCCTGACTCGCTCCTCCAAAACACCCGAAAGTGGCTCAATAATATTTAGATCTGGTGACTGTGCAGGCCATGGGAGATGTTCAATTTCACTTTTATGTTCATCAAACCAGTCTTTCACCAGTCTTGCTGTGTATTGGTGCATTGTCATTGTCAGAAAGCGGGTTTTTAGTAGGGGGAGGGGGGTTACATTAACAGATGACTAAACATGTTACTATTTTATTTAAAATTGATAATGAATAAAGAAATTCATTAGTTATTCATGTAAAATGTTTTTCTTTTTGTAAATCTAAATGATGCAATCTTATTAAGGGGGTTATATTGACTGAATCAGATTATTAGGGGGTCATAACCCCTCTGACCTCCCCCCAGCAAATTACGTGCTAGTTTAATAGTCATTCCACATAAGAATATTCCCTAAAAACCTAGTGTTAGTCCTTCTTTTGTTATGTCTTAATTGTTTATTCTAATTTATTGATCTAGTTTTGTTTTTTTTTTACAAAAAATAACAGTAATTTAACTGTTTACATTTAAACAGATGAGTGCCAAATTATTTAATTTTATTATTTAATGGATTGCAAGCTTCCACTTGCATCTACAAAAATATTCACTGCATAAATAATTTCTGACAAGAAAACAACAAAACTTTTTGCTCCTGACTGATATTTTTTAGAGTTAAAAGCTGCATTTGTTATTTATACTGCTTGTATCAAGCAGAACAAAATTCAAATTTATATTCCATCATGTGAAAAGACTTCCACAAGATTAATGGAATCCAAATGGGAGCACTGATGTTCAGCCTAAATAAACAGCCACATCTGTTTTTACAGTCAGATGTTATTATTTAGGTTTATTTTGAAGACTCATCTTTAAGTGTTTGCATTCAAATAGTTCTTGCTTGGGTGGCACAGTGGAGTAGTGGTTAGAGATGTTGCCTCCCAGTAAGAAGGTTGAAGGATTGCTTCCTGGCCTGGGGCCTTTCTGGGTGGAGTTTGCATGTTCTCCCTGTGCACACGTGGGTTTACTCTGGTTTCCTCCCACAGACCAAAAACATGCATGTTAGGTTAATTGATGACTCTGAAATTGTCCCTAGGTGTGAGTGTGAATGGTTGTTTGTCTCGTTTGTCTATACGTGGCTCTGCGATGGACTTGCGACCTGTCCAGGGTGTCCCCTGCCTCTCGCACAGTGACTGCTGGGGATAGGCACCAGCTCCCCATGACCCGGAATGGAGAAGTGGTTAAAGAAAATGGATGGATAGTTCTTGCTCCCACAAGAACTGAATCAAAGAAAGCTAAAAATACATTAGGAATGAAAGCCATTTTTCTCTCTCAAAAGGTTTGTATTTAAGCTGTTAGATTATAAATGTGTGGACAATGGTTGATAAACGGAAGACCTGTAAGTATATATACAAAATGCCTATGCCTGACTTACTTCTTTACATGTTCATACCGGTGGTTGAGTCTAAACCTCTGAGTAGTACAAAAGCTTAAAATTTTTTAGAATTTGTATTTATAGAATCAAATTAGAAATCAAAGTACCTCTCAAAATTCACTTCTTCAGCTGCTCCCTTCTGCAGGGTCAGGTCACCACAGCAAGCAAACTTGCATGAAAGATTTGGCAATTGCTTTACACCAGATCCCTTTCTGATGCAAAATGGGCTCAAACCTACAGCCTCAGGAATACAAGATCGCAGCACTGACCTCCAAGTTCCTGGGGCCCATAGCTCACAATGTTTACTATCAAGCTAAAATCAGAGCTCTGTGAACTCTGATTCCTTCCATTTGTGGGAAGCTTTTAAGCTGATGAGCTCAATTTATTCAGTTGTTGAAAACCTGAAAGTTGGTCTATTTTCTGTTTTTTTAAATTTTCTTTAAACACAGCTGTGATGAGAGCAAGCTTGGTTAAATCAAACATCTAAAATGATTTAGTAACTTGTGATCTTGCTGAAACAAGCATATTGATCAGTGATCATCAACTGATCACCATATGTATCTTGCAAACTTATTCAATCTGTTTTGCAAAATAGTAAATGAATAATAAATGTATTAATCTCATAAAGAAATCAATACTAGCCTAGTTCAGACAGGGTTACTGAAGCCAGTGTCTTAGCCAGTCAGAGTGCTTGTTCACATCATGTGACCTCATCTGAATGACAGGAGCAAGCAAACAGACAACAGGTGTCTCCACCTTTGAAGATGTTGGTGAATGCAATACTGTTGCTTTATAAATGTAAAACTTCAAATGTATACTAATAACAGAATATTAGAGCTTTAACGTCTTTTTTAATGACCACTGGCAGAATTTCACTCACAGCCAAAATGTGTTTTTTTTTTTATCATGAGGTTGACTAATTGTCAGTATTAAAGCAATTTTCTCTGCAACACTAATATTAAAACCGCATAACAGACTGTACAATAATTATCTACATAAACAGCAAATAAATAAAAATACAAAACCAGCAATCCCAAGAACATTTGCTTTACTTTTGGAGCAGTGGCTCATAGTAGTTTAAACCTTTCTAACTCATTGCAGCAATACTGAAGAGAATACAAGAGAAATATTTCTTATTTCTCTTTCTTCTACAATAGTACTACTGCCAACAATGATTTTTAGCTTATCTGCTGATGAAAAAACATACATTGCTCTTTGCTACTACTAGTACTAGAAAGTTATTGTTGAAGTAAAATATTACTCAAACACCACAAAGGGGCTGCTACCCAGCCTGCCCCTTCACTTCCTAAGATATTTTAAGTCACTGTTAGAAAATAATGAGCATAAGGTGTTACCATAAGTTCAAATAAGTCACCTAAAGCTAACAATATTAGCATGTGATATCAGCAATGTTGTAAATTACAAATTTTTAAATTTATTTTTGTGAAGCTGTTTTACAGTTATCAGAAATACACAAATGTGCTAATTGTTGATAAAAACTGTGGTACCACTAAGTTGGGCACAATGAGGGAAACAGCCATTATTATTATTATGCATTTAAGAGAGAAAAGGACAAGCTTCAATAAGTTGGAACATTCATAATTGTCCTCTGCTGAAAGGGAGAGAGTAACAATCAATATGTTTTTGCCTGTATTCACGTGTTTGTTTGTCATATTAGCATGAACAAGTTCATGAATTTTAGTGAAATACCCAGAAATTAATATTTGATTGTACATCTCCAGCTGATTAACTTTTGGAGTCAGACAAATTAAAGATGGCCACCACAGCTAATCAACAAAAATGTATATAAGTAAATCAATTTCAGAGATGTTGAGCTGAAATTTATTGGGGTAGTAGCTGAGTCAGTCATAACATACCTCATTTTCTGATAGACTTTGTTAAAGATTTTGCAATATTATGAGAGACCATGCATGATATTTTTAATATTTAACATAAAACAACACTTTAACTATGTAATTTCTCAACAAAAGATGATATTAGTTTAAAACTCTGGCATAAATGGTGAAGGGCAACATGATCCGGGAATGCTACGCTTTTCATTTGTTTATGCATTTTCATATTTATGTTTTTTGTCATTCTTTCTCATGCCATCCCAAATTTATCAGCGTAATCATCTGCCACCCTATTCAAATGTTTCTAGGAACACCCTTGGAAAAAAATTGACAATAATTGTGTCTAATCTATTTACTCTTAAGTAAAAGTAATACAATCTGTCTTTTAACAATACACTACTTTTGATGTTTTTCTCCAAGCATTATGACTAATTTTATTTATGTGACATCTTATGTCTTATCCTATTTGGCATTTATCATATTTTAAACTTTTTTTTCTCCATATTTAACACGTTTGTACAGTAATTTCTAAGTAAAGTCACAACAAAACCTTGTCAATCAAAAAAGTAAAATATTATCTAACACCTTTGAAAAACAAGAAAAACATCAGAAATGCTGTCTATGTATGAACACAGAAACTAAAGTAAATGCGTTTGACACACCATAATAACCAGAAACATAGTTAGCCACAGCCTGTCTGCTTAGAAAATCTCTGGTTTAAGAGAAAATTTTGTTGATCCCTGATGCTGATTTAAACAGAAGCCTCTCCGCCATGATTCTGAGTAAAACACTGCCTTTGAGGAGAGACACCTGACCTTCAGCTGCTGCCCTACATCTGCTCTGTGTACTGTGTTTATATAAAATGTAGCAGGTGTGAACAAGTCTAGCGGTGCTGCCATAAGGTAGAACATCACTGACACAGAGCATGCTTCCACATTGAAACTTCAAGGAAAGAGAAAAGTAGTGACAAAATAAGAAAGGAGCCCTTTGTGCACCAAAGTCTGATCGTTAGGCTCTAAACAGCAGCTGACTTATTGCAGGTGTCCCAATGCTTTTCTGTTCTGTCACACACAATTTCCCATTGTCTAACACTAAAAAAAATCCTTTGGTTCAGATGCATTTTTATATATGACAATGCAGTCTTTTATCCTTGCTTCTATGTAACAGGGGTGGTAAGTCCATAATCTGTGGATCTCGGTTAAAGCTGCAGTTTCGCTGACAGGGGATTTGTACCAAAAACCAGTGTGAACCACATTGATTTTTAAAAGAGAGCTAATGAAGGGAAGCCAGCACTGGGGAAATATGTTTATGCTATTTAACAGCATACACAATACTACTCTGTTTGTGCCAGGGGGGCGGCTCTTTGACATTTGCCATAGTGTATTTTGTTTTTTGTTTCAAAACCTTTCAACAATTAAGAACCCATACAGATTACTTGATTTGTTAGATATGCTATTATATACATACAATAAAACAGTTTTCCACTTTGCCTCTTTCCATTTTAAATTAACTTTGGTCCAGAGAAAATGGTGGCTGTTATGGAAAGTATTCATATGTGGTGGCTTCTTTGCATGATAGCGCTTTACCCAACATTTGTGGATGGCAAGGCGAGCTGTGTTTACAGGCAATGATTTGTGGAAGTGTTTCTGAGTCCGTACACTGATGTTCGTAACAGAATCAGACCTATTTTTAATGCAGCACTGCTTGAGGGCCCAAAGATCACAGGCATCCAGTACTGACTTTCAACCTTGTCCTTTAAGCTCAGAGATTTCTCCAGATTTTGAATTCTTTTGATGATATTATGAGCTGAGGGTGATAGGATATTCAAAGTCTTCCTAATTTGCATTAATTCCTCTTAACTAAATAAAAAAAATACAATAAAAAGATCAACAATGGAGTACAGAACTAATTTTTATATTAAATGTATAAATATCACCAAGTTGAGCTTTTGGAGTCACAAAGAGGATCCATGTGTGATTTTGCACCTAGATGGAGGCAAACGTCTGATCATAGTACTTTCATTAAATTTTTTAGTGAATGAAAGCCCTCATCAAAATTTAGCCAATGCCTAGTTGCCTTTCATTTGCTCAGTCCAAATTAGTGTAGGTTTAAATAATTACAAACAAGCTCTGTGGTATTCAAGGTAGTGCCCTAACTGATGCACATATGTGGAAAAAAAAATGCCTTGAGTAGTGTTGTTGCACCAGTACTATGCCATGATTGGTTGGCAGACAATTGTTTTTGTAAGCCTGTTTTATCAACAAATTACCATCAATAAAGAGCTTATATGTCATACATGAAGGAGGAGAAGCTGCACACATAGGAACACTACTCTGAACAAGCTGTCATACACTGATGCAACACATACAAAATGCTTTCCTTAAAGAGCTGTCAGTCTTTTAATGAAAGCCTGGCTGCCTTTTATTATAAACTGTCACCTTGTCATAATTTGTACTTTTTTCTGTCACGATCGGATGACACAGAAAAGAACCCAGAGCACAGACTCATGGCAAAAGAAATAAACTAATTTATTAAATAAAGAAAAACAAAACAAAAGCTGACGTGGCAGCAAAACAAATAAAGAACAAACTAAAAACTAACATGAACAGGTCCGGGAACAAGCAGGACGGAAACAAACAACCAGTAACGAACGACAAATAATAGACATCAATGGACCAGCGGGGAATGGAGAGAAATGACCAGGTTTTAAAGTGCAGAGGAT
Organism: Kryptolebias marmoratus; assembly: GCF_001649575.2. NCBI lineage: Eukaryota > Metazoa > Chordata > Actinopteri > Cyprinodontiformes > Rivulidae > Kryptolebias > Kryptolebias marmoratus. The sequence goes on from NC_051436.1 coordinate 24,705,084, forward strand.
GATTATGGTAAGTGGACTCAGGTGTATAAGAGCAATCACAGGCAGGTGGAGATGGGCGTGGCAGAGGAACTGAAAGAGGGTGACTGGGGAGGAGTGAATGGAAAACACAAACATGAGGATGACGGAACCCAAATGAACCAAGAAGAAAACAAAAACCAGAAAACTAAAAATAGGAAACAAAACCCCAAAATACAAACCAGAGAACTAAAATAAAAACAAAACAAAACCCAGCAAAAGCCAAATCACCACATTTTCTTTTTTGTTCTTTTTACAAGGTGCGAGTTACTTTAACTGAAAAGATCCAAATAGAAACAAAGATGAGTAAAAGCAATGATTTTATTGTCAAGTCAAGTCAAATGTATTTATTTTTTAGCAACAAGGTGGTTCAAAGTGCAAATTGTTAAGACCGATTGCATCTGTGAAGAGGGAGGAATGGGAGTTAACTGGATAACAAATGAATATGGATAGGTCTTGTTTTCTGGAGATGTTAGAAAGTACTTTCTTACTTATTCCCTTATATTTAAAGGATCTTTTGAGGAGGAGGAGGATTCCATGTTCTAGGAGGGGTAAGAAGGAATTATTTCAATGAACGAGGTGGGAGTGTAGCAGGAAGGTTGGGTGGAGAGGCTGAGCAGACTTTTCCTTTAGTTGTAGGTAATGATAGACCAATTGAATGTGAAACGAGCTGAAACAAATCTCTTAACTTTTGACTTTTTTCTACCCATTTGTAAAGTTTTCTTATGAAAACGTAGAAGAAAAACGGTTTGAAAATTTAAAAAAATTATTGAAAAAATTAAACACCAAAAAAACAAAACAAACAGCTCATGCCACTGGTAAGGTACAACAGAACATAAATGAGTCAAACTCTTTTAGGTCAGAGGTTTGTCTGCAGTGCAGAACTAAATACAAAGTTTAAAAAACCTTTTATAGTTTTCTTAAGTTTTTATATTCTCCCAGCATCTTAAATATTATGTCAACAAGAGAGGAGGATTTATATGAAAACAAAAAATTATACACACACACATTATACACACACACACACACACACACATATATATATATATATATATATATATATATATATATATATATAAATACACATAGTTAATTGCTAAGTTTTAAAAACTGATCATGTATGATTTAGGCAGCACGGTTGTTTAGTGGTTAGCACTGTTGCCTCACAGCAAGAAGGTCCTGGGTTCTGTTCTCCTCATGTTTGCATGGGTTTACTCTGGGCATTCCTGAGTAAACTCCTGTTGAAACACCCTCTGATGGAGCAGAGAATTCAGACACACACACTTATGTTGCTGCTAAATTTGCTTGGAGTAAATGTGGAGGAGTATGCACATATAGGCCTGTTGTGATAAACGAAAAATGAATTAATTGCAAGATAAATTAAAAGGAGGTCGATAACTTTCATTTATCTGCGTTATCGTTCCTTCGTGTCTCGCTCACTTTCTACTGAAGACACTGGATGACAAAAGGCTCAGCTCCGGTGCTCTTTACTGACCCCTCCCTTTCTCATTTCCTTAGCGTAAAGGAGGCGGGAACTATTGCGTCAGGTAGCCAGTCAAGGCTCATCGTCTTGTTCCTTTGCAGCATTAGCCCCCATGAGGAGTTGGCAAGCTAAAGAAACGATGTTTGATATTTGGGGAAAAACTGAAATGGAACTGGTTTCCAGGTTAAACATAACAGCAGCAGTGTGGAAGCAGTATGGATTCAAACCAAATGACCGAGGCGAACCGCTGAACCTTCGCAAGCCGGTATGTCGCATTTGCGCTTTTGTCACTGTGTGCTTTTGTTTGTTTGCACTTTTTGTTTATAAAACTGGCAGTTCTGTCGTCTTCTTTATCTAAAACTAATGATTATTATTTTTTGAAGGGCAGTTTAGTTTACAGACTTAATAGTCCATAGTGTTTTGGTTGAATGTAGTTTTTATTTCCATTTATTTATTTATTTATTGTATTTAGTTATTATTCAAGTGCATTTTTTGGTAGCAGAGGCTGCGAGTCCATTTTATTTTTGTTTTTGGTTGTTTTGTTTATTTTGTGTTCCAGTTCCAGAGTGAAGTGTTCTTTTGAAATTAAAGTTAATTAATCTTTGAGAGGATGTACTTGCACTATTATGTTATTATCATTACATTAGTTTAAAATGGTCTCCAAACAATATTATTGTTTATTGCAATCATTTCTGAGACAATTAATCGCCCAGCAAAATTTGTTATCCTGACAGATCTATGCACACATTCTGTCGGTAACAGTTTATATCACTAGTGGTCATACTTTCCACTTTGTAATCAATTATGAATAAAAATACCTTCAACAGGTGTGTTGATTAATGCTTTCTGGTATTAGTGTTAGCAAAAAGTTACTGTCACGTGCCGGTGGGAAAAAAAAGACAGCTGCTTATCAAAGTGTTGCAGGGTACATGAAGTATGATGGAGACATTATGAATCAATAGCCGTTCATAAATTTTAAACTTATCAGTCTCAAAAAGTTAAGTTACCCTGAACCAGTGGTTCCCAAAGTGTGCCATAAGGACAGGTTCACAGGACAAAACGGCTTTAAATTGTTCAAATTCCACGTTACATGAATCCGTTCAAATCCGTTCAAATTCTTTTCAGACTTCCGTAAGAGATCTGTTAAAGAAGAAGTCACTGTAGCAAAATTTGGGACAAACTTTTGATAGAACCCAGAAATTCCAAGAAATCTCATAAGTTCGCTTTTATTCTTTGGAGGGGGTCTTGAACTATAGCCTGCACTTTAGCAGTACGTGGTTGAACTTCACCTCGTCCTACCACATGCCCAAGATAGGTTATGGAAGCCTTGCCTATCTCACTCTTTGGTAAGTTGACAACAAGTCCAGCCTCTTTAATCTTTCAAAGAAATGATCTAGGTCTTCCATATGCTGTTCCCAAGTATCAGCATACAATACAACACCATCAATGTAGACAGTACAGTTCAACAAACCTTCTGTAACCCAAATCATTAACCTCTGGAAAGAGGCAGGAGCATTTTTAACCCCAAAAGGTAGCACCTTAAACTGGTACAAGCCATCATCTGTACAAAATGCAAAGATTTCTTTTGTCCATTTTGTCAGAGGGACTTGCCAGTATCCTTTCAAAAGATCGAACTTTGAAACAAACTTGGCTGTACCAATCCGATCAATACAGTCCTTTATCCTGGGGATCTGGAAGGAGTCAGATCTAATTAGTGCATTCACTTTTTGATAGTCAACACAAAGTCGGATTGAACCATCAGGCTTTGGAACTACTACCACAGGAGAACTCCACTCACTCATACTTGGCTCAATAATGTCATGTTGCAACATGTACTTCACCTCCTGTCTAATTTTATCCATTTTGTCAGGATTTACTCTATATGGATGCTGCTTAACTGGAAGAGAACTGCCCACATCCATATCATGTTCTGTCAAAGTTGTTAAACCTGGTGAATCAGCAAACAGCATAGATTTTTTTTTTAATAGACCAGTCACATCATTAGCCTGCTGAGCAGTTAAATGACTCAGGATTTTTTTCCAAATCAGCCAATATGACACTATTTGCCAACTTAAGGTCCTTAGGACCCATACCATCCAGTTCAACTGAATCAATTTCTTCCTCCTGGTTGGTATGAATAACATACACAGGTACTGGTGATGATGCACCCCGTTCATGATATAACTTAATCAGATTCACGTGACACAAACGTGTAGACTTCCTCCTGTCTGGGGTAGATACAACATAATTGACTTCTCTCACTTTTTCTTTAATTACATATGGTCCTGAAAATTTTGCTTGCAGCGGGTCACCTCTAACAGGCAAAAGCACAAACACTCTATCCCCGACTGCAAATTTTCTAGGAAAAGCTTTTTAAAGTTAAGTTAAAGTACCACTGATTGTCACACACCTCCATCCATCCATCCATTGTCTTCCGCTTTTCCGGGGTCGGGCCGCAGGGGTAGCAGCCTAAGCAGGGAGACCCAGACTTCCCTCTCCCCAGCCACTTGGGCCAGCTCCTCCGGCGGAATCCCAAGGCGTTCCCAGGCCAGCCGAGAAACATAGTCCCTCCAGCGTGTCCTGGGTCTTCCCCGGGGCCTCCTCCCGGTGGGACGTGCCCAGAACACCTCACCAGGGAGGCGTCCAGGAGGCATCCTCACCAGATGGCCGAGCCACCTCAACTGGGTCCTCTCGACGTGGAGGAGCAGCGGCTCTACTCTGAGTCCCTCCCAGATGACCGAGCTTCTCACCCTATCTCTAAGGGAGAGCCCAGACACCCTGCAGAGGAAACTCATTTCAGCCGCTTGTATTCCCGATCTCGTTCTTTCGGTCACTACCCAAAGCTNCGTGACCATAGATGAGGGTAGGAACGTAGATTGACCGGTAAATCGAGAGCTTCGCCTTTTGACTCAGCTCTCTCTTCACCACGACAGATCGGTACAGCGCCCGCTTCACTGCAGATGCTGCACCAATCCGCCTGTCGATCTCCCGCTCCACACCTGAGTGTGTGAAATTTGTTCTCCGCATTTGACCCATCCCCTGAGGGAGCAGTGAGCAGCAGCGGTGCCGAGCTCGGGAATCATTTGGTGATCTAACCCCCAATTCCAACCCTTAATGCTGAGTGTCAATCAGGGTGGCAGTGGGTCCCATTTTTACAGTCTTTGGTATGACCTGGCCGGGGATTGAACCCAAGACCTCCAAGTTTCAGGGCGGACACTCTACCACTAGGCCAAAATGATCCTTCATCTTTTTCTGAGCCTGCTGCAATTTACTTTTAGCCAAGGAGCAAGCTGCTCCCAAGCTCTCATTAAACTCAGAGACGTAATCCAACACGTTTCTGTCAGATTCCTTAGCCAAGAATTTCTCTTTGGCCAACTTTAAGGGGCCCCTTACTTCATGTCCATAGACCAACTCAAATGGACTAAAGCTAGTGGATTCGCAAACAGAGTCACAAATAGCAGACAACACAAAATGGAACACTCTTGTCCCACTCCCCAAACTGATCCGCACAGTAGATCCTAATCATAGGCTTAAGAGTCTGATGGTATCGTTCCAGTGCCCCCTGTGACTGTGGATGGTACACAGACGACTTAAAGTGGTTAACCCCCAGCTCTTTCATCACTGTCTGAAAACCTCCAGCCATAAAGTTGGAGCCTTGATCAGACTGTATTGCTCAAGGAAGCCCAAACTGAGTGAAAAACTTAAGCAGGCAATCCAGAAACGTTTTTGAGCAAATGCTACACAAATTTCTCATAGTCCTGACCAACGCTCTTTGATCGCACCCATCTATCAAATGCTATCTCCTTCTCTCTAGCGTATTCAATGTAAGTATGATTTGCGGTTTTCGTCAGGTTACAAAAACACTGTCCATAAACTTCTGGAGAGAGTTGGTAAGCAGCAAGAACAGTAGATTTTACAACTTAATAAGACGATGAATTTTCTGCATCAAGTGCAGCGTACACCTCCAAAGCTCTGCCAGTAACTTACTTAAGAGATTTTGCTATTTTCTCAAAGGATGGAAAAAAAACGTCAACGTCTGTTTCACAAAACTAAGGAACTAAACAAATGTTTTTACTTAAATCAAAAGCTCTCTCTGTTTCCATAGCTGCGATTTTCAGTTTTTCTAAAGCCAGTTTTTGTCGTTCATTCTCCAGTTCTTTTCACCTACACTCAAACTCCTGCCTCATTTGTTCTCTGTCCAGCTCAATCTTGGCAATGTCCTGCGCTACTCTCTGTCTGAGATGCTCCTTCTCTAATTCCAATTTTGCCAGCTGTAACTCTACAACATTGGACTGGCCTTCCGAATGACTTCCAGAGGAAACCTTAGTTATTAAGACTTCAATCAAGTCCATTTTTTATACCAGGTGGGCACTCAACCTGTAAATATCCTGCTACTTTTAACAGATCTTCTTTTTCCCACCACTGTGGGAAATTCCTAAATAACTTTCTAAACTGATAATTTATTACTCCTGCAAACCAGAGGGAAATTCAATAAGATAATTATTTCCCGGTCAAGCCCCCACTTGTTACGATCCCAGTACCCCTCTAGCTCGTTTACTTTACGACTGTTCTCTTTATTTGTTTTGGGGGAATAAAGCCGCAACATTAGGCTTGGTATTTGAAAAGAAAAAGAAGAAAAGCAAGGAGAAAACAAAGATCAAAACGGGCACCTGGCAGAACACACAATGAGGTAGGCCTACCTGGCGACGTTGGTTCAGAGCTCCCAGAAAAGTTAGCAGTCTGTTGAGAAGGGCCAGCCCACGCAGTCCATCGTCATGTCAGATGCTCGGTTTAATAGTTTTTTTTGTATGTATTTTTTTCCTGTGTAGATTTTCTCTTTTCTAAAACGACCCCCCCCACCCCACCACCACCAAAGATAAATGTGATTTCCCAGTTGTTAAGAACAAGCAGGCGTGTGAACAACCCTGTGCAATACTTCATTAGCGTCCAGCTGGCTCTTCAAAATAAAACAAAGGAAAGAAAAAATTTCAGCCCAGCCAAAAATCCGATGCTCCCCTATGGGTTGATCTGTCCCAAGGTGAAGGTTCTTTTTTTAGAATCCTTCCCACACCGTAATTTCTTTTACTTTTCGTCTAGACAAACCTCTGCTGCAGCAGCCCCACACACACGCCATGTCTCACCCGTTTTTTTTTCACGGTGTCACCAACCCAATCTAAGAGAATGGTTTAGCTATACCCCATCAGTAAACCATCACAGGTGTCCGTGATTTTCAAACAAAACACATTGGAGGAGACGACAAATGTCAATATGTGACATATGCTAGATCACAGTAAAATAATGTTCTCACATGATATCTGATATGCAAATGAATAAAAAGAAAACAGAAAAAATATATAAAAAGGCAGATAAAACAGTAAAAATGTGAATCTTCTATTTTTCTAAATAAGAGCCTGTTGACAAGGCTTGGCAGGTTTGGATTCATTACACGCAGACAGTGATAAAGTTTTAAGGTTTTTATTGTGGGTAAAGCGCTAGCAGGATTACCTATGGCCCAGACGTGAGCTTCGGCAGGATAGCAGGAGCGCTTCCAGGAAGGTGAGCTAACTGGGGTCTTTAAGGCAAAGTCTCTTGAAAAGGGGGTTAGGCAGGAAACAAAGTCCGGGGACAGGCGAGGGTCGAGAACCAGGGGATCAGAGGCAGGCAAACAGAACCAGAGGAGCACTAACCAGTAAGCGAAGTCCAGAGAGAGAGAGAAGGGTCCGTATCTAAAAGGCAGAGTCCGTTGTAAAGTCCGACAAGGAGCAGGCAAGAGACGAGGGTCAAGGTACAGGCGAGGGTTCGGTAACATGGCAGGCATGAACTGTGGAACGCTGGACATTTACTTGGTAGAAACCTTTCGATAATCTGGCAACGGAGAACTGTGAGCTGTGGTCTTAAATACGGGTAGTGACAGGTGAAGCTGATGAGGTTGATTCTGGAGGCATGGCAACGTGGGTGTGGCATGAGGCTGTGGCAAAACACCAGGACTGAACAGGAGATGTGGCAGGAGCAGTGGAACTGTGACACCTGTGGTCGTTCTTCTAACTGAAAATAGAAAGGTAAGGCACAATATCACAGTTTAACATGATGATTGCAGGGCAGAAAATCACTTTTAACAGGTTAGAAAAATGTCCAAAAAAGGTTAACAAGAACCTTGAAACCTACAGGGGGCAATGTGGGTCTTTCTTTCCAGTCCTTAAGGAATGCGTTTTTTTCCTTGATTTGAATTTATAATCAGTTGATCCCTAAATGTTGGTGTAAACCAGGCTAGCCTCTCACAACTGCAGCTCATCTTTTAACACGAACAAAAAAAAGTGTGAACATATCTCACCAGTGCTTGCTTCCCTTCACTGGCTCCCCGTTCATTTTGGAATTGATTTTAAAGTTTTATTGTTGACTTATAAGGCCCTAAATGGACAGGCACCTGCATATTTGTTTGATCTTCTGCAGCCTTATGTGCCCTCTAGATCACTTAGATCAAGTGTCCATTTGTGTTTAGTTGTCCCAAGATCCAGGCTGGTCCACAGAGGTGATCGGACATTTTCAGTTGTAGCTCCTAAACTGTGGCATCAGCTGTCCCTTCATATTAGACAGGCTTCAATTCTTGGTGTTTTTAAATCTCTTCTTAAAACACATTTATATTCACTGGCTTTTATTACATTGAGAAAATTTGTAATGATTTTGTATTTTGTATGTTTGTATTGAATGTCTATGTGTGTGTGGCGACACTAGACAGAATTCAGGGCTATAGTGTTTCAGTTTTAACAACGCCACCCTGGGAACTTCTTTGTATGGCATGCAGATTCGGAGATGCAGGTATTTGAAACATCTGAGACAGTTCTGAATTACAGGATACTTTACTGAGTTATTTAAAAAGACTTGTTTATAACCACAATAAAACAAAAGAAAGCCACAGTAGCTGAGGTTACCGGCAGAAGGGGCCACTATAGAGATGGCATCCACAAAGCACAACAAACCAAACCAAAAAAACCCTTTTAAGGCCCCAGACACAGTGAGACAACCCAAACTCAGGAACACGGCACACAGAAGAGGAAGATACCGTCACCACACCAACACCGCCACCGGACCTCAGCAACTGCAAACAAAGAAAACAAATAATGAATATAACAAAAAAAAAAGAAAAACAATATTGGCCTAAATAAGTGAATAATTATATAAAAAGAATAAAAAGGCTGTAACAAAATAAATAAAAAACTTAAAAAGGACAGACTTCAAGTTAAAACATAATTAAAACCAGGTGTGGCCCAGCAGGAGACGAACTGGGCACGCAGGTGTCGCACCGCAAACACCACTCCCTGGAGGTGGAGATCCGCTACCACAGTCCGAATTCGGAGACAGGTAAATGTGCAGTGGTCCAGATATGGGGGGAGACCTAGGAAAGTGAATTTGTCACCATTCCAACAAACTGCAATAAATTGGAACTTAAAACGAGTGTTGTTTCTTACCTGCCGACCCACACAACCGCAAGCGCGCACACACACTCGTAGAATGCGGAAGAGGAGGAGGAGAGCAGTGTAGTGGCGTTTTACCTAGGACCACACGCCAATTTAGATTTTTAAACAAAAACCATCTGTAATACGAAGAGAGAGGACACCTACCACCAGAAAACCAACGCAGCACACACCACACTTGCGATCTGTCGCCGTTTACAGCCAGAACCCACACAACGCCAGCCAAACAGTGGGAATATGAGGACATGTGTCCGACTAAATATGACAGCTTCTTTTATACAACGCCCACTTTGCCCAACCAGAGTGCCTCACCTGAAAAATATTACCACCACATTTGCAGCACTTTGGCCAACGACAGTTGTTTTTAAATGTGCTATATAAATAAATTTGATTTGATTTTGATTTGAGTTGAGTTTAAACAGGCCTTAGATGTGTTTTCTTCTCAGAGTGTAAATTCAGTCAAACACAGTAGGACTGACACTGGGGGAGGTCAGAGTATTGCAGTCAGGAAGTCTGTGTGTCAGTTTTGAGAGATGGTGGTGCTATATGGTAAATCAAACTTCTGTGAAATCAAAACTGTCCACCATGGACGCAACACTGATTGGCAATCAATTTCACATGCTGTTGTGCAAATGAAATAGACAACAGGTGGAAATTATTGGCAATTAACAAGACACACTCAATAAAGGAGTGGTTCTGCAGGTGGGGACCACAGACCACATCTCAGTACCTACAGTATGCTTTCTGGCTGATGTTTTGGTCACTTTTGAATGTTGGTGGTGCTTTCACACTCGTGGTAGCATGAGACGGACTCTACAACCCACACAAGTGGCTCAGGTAGTGCAGCTCATTCCGGATGGCACATCAATGTGAGCTGTGGCAAGAAGGTTTGCTGTGTCTGTCAGCGTAGTCTCCAAAGGCTGGAGGCACTACCAGGAGAGAGGCCAGTACACCAGGAGACGTGGAGGAGGCCCTAGGAGGGCAACAACCCAGTAGCAGAACCGCTACCTCTACCTTTGTGCAAGGAGGAACAGGAGGAGCACTGCCAGAGCCCTGCAAAATGACCTCCAGCAGGCCACAAATGTGGATGTGTCTGCACAAACGGTTAGAAACCAACTCCATGAGGATGGTATGAGGGCCCGACGTCCACAGATGGGGGTTGTGCTTACAGCCCAATACCGTGCAGGATGCTTGGCATTTGCCAGAGAACACCAGGATTGGTGCCCTGTGCTCTTCACAGATGAAAGCAGGTTCACACTGAGCACATGCGACAGACGTGACAGAGTCTGGAGATGCCGTGGAGAGCGATCTGCTGCCTGCAACATCCTTTAGCATGACTGGTTCAGTAATAGTGTGGGGTGGCATTTTTTTGGAGGGCCGCACAGCCCTCCATGTGCTCGCCAGAGGTAGCATGACTGCCATTAGGTACCGAGATGAGATCCTCAGACCCCTTGTGAGACCATATGCTGGTGTAGTTGGCTTTGGGTTCCTTCTCATGCAGGACAACACCAGACCTCGTGTGGCTGGAGTGTGTCAGCAGTTCCTGCAAGATGAAGGCATGGAAGCTATGGACTGGCCCACTCATTCCCCAGACCTTGACCACATCTGGGACATCATGTCTCGCTCCATCCACCAACGTCATGTTGCACCACAGACTGTCCAGGAGTTGGCGGATGCTTTAGTCCAGGTCTGGGAGGAGATCCCTCAAGAGACCATCCGCCACCACATCAGGGGCATGCCCAGGCATTGTAGGGAGGTCATACAGGCACATGGATGCCACACACAATACTGAGCCTCATTTTGACGTGTTTTAAGGACATTACATCAAAGATGGATCAGCATGTAGTGTGTTTTTCCACTTTAATTTTGTGCATGACTCCAAATCCAGGCCTCCATTGGTTAATAAATTTGATTTCCATTGATGGTTTTTGTTATCAACACATTCAACTTTGTACAAAACAAAGTATTCAATGAGAATGTTTCATTCATTCAGATCTAGGATATGTTATTTGAGTGTTCCCTTTATTTTTTTGAGCACTGTATATTCTTTCTGGTCTGGGAACATTTTTGGATCAATGAGGAGGAATCTGAGAGTGTTGCTGGGCAGAAGAATGTCTGGGTTTCTCTTCTGAACCTGTTGTATCCCTAACCCAAAGACAGATAAATGGTTGATGGGTGGATGAATTGTTTATCAATGCCCAATAAATTGTGTGTTTTAGCTTTTTATTCCTATCCTAATAAAATCCCCAAGTAAAATTCTAAATCTGGAAAAGTCAATGTATTTTAACACCCTCATCAGATCAAGTTTAATCCACTGATATGCTATTTTTTTAAATTTTGCTTCACATTTACAACATGCCAGAATGGCTTTTGTGGTGGTATAGTGTCTCTGTTCAGATATGTTTGTGAGAGTGACTGGAGCTGTACATTGTAAGTTTGATTGATAGACCAAGAGTTTTACAGTCAAGTTATTTACAAAAATACATTGCTTCAGTAATGAGAATGAAAGCCTCTTAGTCCAATCTGTACTTAAAGTACACTTTATTTTCCTGCTTGAATAATTAATCCTAGTTAAGTTCAGATGTTAAAAGTTACTTTAAATGTTCCAGATGCACATTTTTTTTTATTTGTCCATTAAGTGAATTTTAATAAATTGGCATGTACTCTTACAAATGTCCAAAACATAGTAAGTACTTTGTTTTGTTATTTGAACCATGAGTATCCAAAGTGTTTCGATAGGAGGGATGATTCAAGGCTTGCTCTACTGGCAGTGGATAAGAAGCTTACACTTCGAATGCATACCAATATTTTTATGAACAAATGGGATTATTTTCATCATGGTGTTAAAAAAGTATTGTAGAAAATAAGATGGATTTTATATTTTCTGAAAGTTACACAGTGAAACAGTTTTAGTCCATTCATATGTTTAAGCTATACTTTTTTTGTTCTAGTTGACTGTTCTCTGTAAAGCCTAGTGGGCCATATCTGGCTTTGCTTCTCTGTTCACTCTGTTATGGTAAATCTTTAAATCGGTTCTGCTGAAAAAACTGCATGTATAAACCTGTCTATTTGAAGGGAGAAAATGGAAACATATCCCAGTCTTTTGAATGTTTTGACAATCCAGTCAGGGCCTCATTAGTTTCTCTCTAATTATATATAAAAAAAAAAAAATTCCCTTCTCACCCTCCGCGGGTGGTCTTTGTTTCATCCTCTGAGCTCGGGTCCTCTACCAGAGGCCTGGGAGCTTGAGGGTTCTGCGCAGTAT
>NC_051436.1:24717418-24718551 GCF_001649575.2 Kryptolebias marmoratus
ACATCAGACATCTCAGTCCAGAAATGTGCAGTTCTAGGCACAGCCAAGATACTGCACAGAACCCTCAAGCTCCCAGGCCTCTGGTAGAGGACCCGAGCTCAGAGGATGAAACAAAGACCACCCGCGGAGGGTGAGAAGGGAATTTTTTTTTATTATTATTTTTATTATTTTTTATTATTATTATTTTTATTAATATTATTGATATCCACAGTTTGTTCTGATCTTTTTCAGAAAATCTCTATTTTTAGTAGGACACAGTATAAAGGTGCACAAATCTCTGAAAAGTCTTTACAAATGAGAAGCACTTAAGAATATAAAATGTTAAACACAGTGAACCTTTAAATGTTTCATTAGAAAATACTAAAATCTCTGAATTAATTCCTCCCTGTACTTTTCCCTTTTTTAGGAGAATGACTCTGCAGAGCTAGAAAGAAAAGGTGAGTACATTTTTTTAGCTGTTGAGAGACAAATATCAAATAAAGGCTAAGAGTAAAAACATTGAAAATCATTAAAGGATGATGGATGACAATCTAGATTTACCCAAAGTGAATATTTGTTTAAATTCTCTTGAAAAAAAACCTAATATATTTTCTTGTATTTCCGTTGCAGAAGAATCACATGAGCATATGGAAATCACCTGTGAAAACATGTTAAATTCTTGTGGTTTTCTGTCAGGGTTAACAATCCGTGTATCATTCATTCTTTCCATTTTCAATAGGCAATCAAAAATCAAATAATGAAAAACTGACTGTTTTTTTATAATTCACTTTTAGGCTAAGAACAAAAACACAAAATTGAAAATGGGCAGCAGGACAGAATTTATTTTTTGGTGACTCGGAAGTGGCTCTATGCTGCAGTTAGGGTAATGTCGTGGCTACTATGGCAGCACTAGAACTACACACTATTTTTTCCTCTCTGCTCCTGGTGGAAGGCGGACGTGTTTCTTTTCTCTCTGTCTCTCTGACTTCTGTACTGACCCCCCCGCCTTGCTTTTCGGAACTTCTTTTTTACATACTCCTCCAAACATTTTTTGGAACTATGGATCTGGTCAGCTGGTCTCTCAACGCAATTGATTAAATTTTCTCGACGGGAAGGCTGACCAAAGGAGAGCCAGCTTGCCCTGAGAAGACATT
>NC_051436.1:24719692-24729819 GCF_001649575.2 Kryptolebias marmoratus
TCTGTTTAGTTTAGCTTAGCTTATTTAGACAATTAGTTATCATTGTATCTTGTACCTGTCTGTAATTTTGTTTTTGTAACTTTGTCTGTAATTTTGTTCTGTGTTGTAAAGCACTTTGAGTCGCCTCGTGCTGAAAAGTGCTATATAAATAAATGTACCTACCTACCTAACTATTTTGATCGAGAACTTGTTTGCCAGTGGTTTGATCCTTGAAACAATACATAAGTCTCCATGGCTGATAGGTTTGACTGGCTTATCTTGTCCTGATCAATCGATATTGTACAGATACATATTGGCAGGAAGTATATATATAGAAGTTCAGCTTTTATTTTGATACTCCACTTCCGCTTTTTAGCAAGAAATTTGCATATTAGCTAAACATTTAGGTTTGAGCTAAATATTTAGTTAGCAAATTAAATATTTAATTTACACCTAAAATTTGCAAGTTAAGTATTTAGTTAGTAAACTAAATATTTAGCTTGTAAATTAAATATTTAGTTTGGAACTATGGCATATATAAATGTATGAATAACATGGCTACAATAGGCTAAGTAAACCAAAATATTGCTGTTAATTTTTGACTGTGTAACTTTACAAACGGTACCCTATAGAAGCTGGCTGTCTGACCTCATAGACCTGGAACGGGTGGAAAAACGTAACAATTGTGTTGTATAAGGAGCGATGCTGTTCAAAACTTTAAAAAACAAATAATAAAAGTTTAAAATCTATTCTAAAATGGACAGGAAGCCAATGTAATGAGAATAAAACAGATGTGATGTGGTCCCGTCTAGGAGTATTGCTTAAAAGGTGAGCTGCTGCCTTTTGAACAGCATAATACCTCCACTTTGGTGCATAGCTGTAGAGTGATTAAAGGCTGAAAAGAATTGGACTCCTAAGGGGTGAATTTTAAACTGATTTATGAAATTCCAAATATTTTTTCTTGTTTGTTTATTTTTATTTTGTTTTTAACTGGCTTCGCTTTTATATTTGTTAACACTGGACTTTTGGACAGACACCCAAAGGTCAGGCTTTATATTTTTTCAGTGTTCTATTTGTCCTCTTTGGTCCTTTTCATTTATGGACTCCTTGGGTGTTCTTCGGTAATGGTTGAATTTTAGAATGTAGGCACAGGAAGGCTTCCTTAAACTAATTGTCACTTAAAAATTAATTGGCACCAACAGGTCTAAATTCAGTGCTTTAAAACAATGGATGTCAATACATATGCACATGCTTCCTATTAAAAAAGAAAAAAGTTTTTGATTTCATTCAGCCAGTTTAAAATATTTAATGTGTTCAATACTTAAATTAGAAAACCGTCCGTTTTTTTACCTGCTTTTTCTTATCAGGTCACATGGCAGCTGGTGCCTCTCTCCAGTAGTCATTTTGGGAGAGGCGGGGTATTCCCAGGACAGGTCATAAGTCCATCACAGGGCCACATATGCCCCTTTTACATGGGCTCTAAAGGTCCCGGCTCCACTCTACTCGGCTTGCTTTGTGCATGTTTCCATCGGCATTTTGCTTATTTGGTCCCTGCTTCGGAGTAGGGCCAGCCGGGCGGCCCTGCTTCATGGGTGGCGCAAGCTTAGCTCTTGTTCACTCATTGATCGTGGGTGTGACGTGGTTTGAGTGATGTTTTTAACTCACCATGTCTCTGATATAAAGCACTGAAGAAATTTGAAATTTTAAAGAAATGAGAACCAATCTCTCTTTTCACTCACGGTCCAAAAATGTTTTCAATATGCCTTTATAGTTTTTGCACAGCGACTGTTTGGCATGTACCTCTCACATCTTCTAACTTTTTCATCATTTTTTTTTTATTGAAATACATTGGAATTCCATAAAACTTGTCAATTTCGTACTGCTCTTTGAAAGCTAACTGTTTCATCATACTTCCACCTAGAAGTGCCATTAAAGTTTAAAAAATAAGACTTTCAACTATTACTGAATGATTTAGCTTTTTGATATCTTGTACAGTTATTTTATAATCTCAGTTTAAAGTTGGTGAAAAAATTTTGGCCTGATCCTTTCGTTGTGCTGCATTGCGATGGTGTTGGAATTTAGAATGTTCAGACAGTGCCTTTGTGGGTTTCTGTGTGTGTATTTCCCCATGTGTGATTAAACAAATTTCATAGACTGGAACTGCTATTGATTAGTTTACTCTGGTGTGGGAGTTTATAAATGCTACTCTCAAGTGTGCTCATGGTTTTTACGAGTTAGCATCGGGTCAGCTTCTAGTTAGCAACATTACCCTTTCTCCTACTGTCTTTATGTTGATTTGCAGTGTTGTGTACCGATGTCATGGTAAAATGGCAAATGGCTTGCACTTGTAAATGTCATGGACGGTGGTGACGGTGACGAACCCTGAGCGCAGACTCATTTTCAAAAGAAACTGAATTTATTAAATAATAAAAACAAAACAAAGCTGACGAGGCAGCAACTCAAAAGAACAAAAAATTCAAACACGGGTGGGCAGAACAACAAGGAGCCAAAGTAAGGAGCACTGCAGCAAACGACAAACAACAAACACAGACAATGAACCAGCGACTAGTGGGAGAAATGACCGGGTATTTGAGTACTGAGGATAACGAGGTGAGTGGGAACAGGTGGAATGATTACAGAGTCGGGACAGGTGTAGATGGGTGTGGTTAACAGGCAAGTGAGTGACTGGGGAAGGGTGAAATGAAACAAGAACATGAGACAAAACAAAAAGCAAATACAACAGAATCGAAACAAAACAAAAACCCAAACCAAAGAATAAAAAATAAAACATAAACAAAACCCATAGAAAAACCAAATCACCACAGTAAAGGGCTTTCTCTAGTCCAAGGACCCCAAAGTGCTTTACACTACAGTCAGTCATTCACCCATTTATTCACGCATTCACACATTGATGTCAACTTTAATGCTGCCTGAACGGAACAATGTACCCACACAAATTATATAACAAAACAAATGGCTCGGTCACGGGACATGACAATTATCTGGGGGTAATCCGTTCTAACTGTTCCACGTTCCCAACTTGGTTGTTATGCACATTGTTTCGTCAGCCATGACGGTCCTTGTGATTCAGCATTGTTTTAGGGGCCAGCCAGGGCATCATGAATGCAGGACGGCAACTCCGTCCCACAAATCACCCACTTCAGAAATTTTTGACTAAAACGCTAAAAACAGTTTATTAAGTTTTAGGTCAGAAAAACGGGTCCCTGGAATGTTGTGTGGATGTGTTTGACTAAACAACATTGATAAAATGTCATTTTGTTTTTAGATTTGATTTCAGTTCACCTTTAATGTTTCTGGGGCCTGCAAAGGAATGCTTAGGAGCATGGGAGTGCTTCACCATGCACTCCAGTGCATCTAATGCATTTATATGGCAGGCACCTAATGTTATCTCTTTCCAAAAGTGTCTCTAAATGTATATAGTTTTTATTTTTCTTTCAACTTTAATGCGGCCAAGATGATGTGTGCTATTACTTTTAGTGGCATTTTGAGTTACCATGGCAACGTAATTCACAAAAAATGATGCCATTAAAACCCAAAACAAACCAATGAGCATTCCGCTCAACTGAGAGAGTGAGAGATCACATGAACTAGCGTGTGGAGGTCTGTGATCAGAACACCTTTTTTTAGCAAGCAAACTCTTCCTAGCCCCCACATTTTTTATGATACACATGCAAATTATACATCTAAAACTGATCACCTTTTAGAGTCTCTGATAAAAGATGGCTGCCACAGTTACTCTATCAAATACAAAATAATTTAAAACTCAACCGTTTTTAAAGATACTGATCTAAACTTTTGTGTGATAGTAGCTGTCAGTGATCTGCAAACAGATCCCTTAGGTTTTAGTTTGAAATCCTCCTATAAACTGTGAGAATGTCTGTTAGCAAAATATCTTTAAAACCACTTGACATATTTTAATGAAAGTCTAAAAGTAATCAATGGATGTACATCTACAACTGATTAACTTTTGGACTCATTCTGATTTTAGATGGATGCCACAACTACTTTAGAAAGCAAAAAATTTGCTGTTACTCAGTCATTTTTAGAGCTGCTGAGCTAACATTTGGTGTGACAGTAGCTGTGCATGATCTCCAAGATATAATGTGACTGGTAAAAGATTCTTGAGTTTCTTGTTTAAATAATGCTGTCAACTTCTGATGAAAATGTATGTTAGCGAAATATGTCATGAACCACAGAACATACACTATGTTGCCAAAAGTATTTGTTTGCCTCCCTTCAGACGCATATGAACTTGAGTGCCATCCCATTCTTAATTCATAGTGTTTAATATGATGTTGACCCACCCTTTGCAGCTATAAAAGCTTCAACTCTTCTGGGAAGGCTTTCCACAGGTTTAGGAGTGTTTATAGGAATTTTTGATCATTCTTCCAGAAGTTCATTTGTGAGGTCAGGCACTGATGTTGGATGAGAAGGCTTGGCTCACAGTCTCTACTCTAATTCTTCCCAAAGGTGTTTTATCGGGTTGAGGTCAGGACTCTATGCAGGCCAGTCAAGTTCTTCCACACCAAACTTGCTCTTCCATGTCTTTATGGACCTTGCTTTGTGCCCTTGTGTGCAGTCATGTTGGAACGGGAAGGGGGCAAACTGTTCCCAAACAGTTTAGGAGATTCCAGCTTCTAATTGGGATGGTCCCCAGACTTTTCCTTGGTTATGTATTTCCCATATGACTAATTGGGAGAGGACTTAAGGGCAGACTAAGGACACAAAGGAGCAATCATTCTGCATTGCCAAGCTAGCTTTGGAGCATCATGGTATCCCATTAGTTGTAATGTATAGACAGATGGAGACTAAACGAAAATAAATGGAAAATTGTTGAAACTACAGCTTTTGATCTACAATATTGCAAACCAATTGTTATACTGTATGCTATAGCTCTCAGAAAATTGTATTTATTTTTTTAGAAGATCACTACTTTAAGCAAAAAATATATATATATAAAGATGTGTGGTGTGAATCAAGAGCTTTATCATATTATTTTTATGCAAACAGATTCTGAAATTAAAGACATTAATTTTCAGTTGGCCTGAAAGTGCATTTTCTATAGTATACAAGTGGACTTTCTACGACTGGAAACAGTTCCTGCTGGGTATTGTTATTTTCATAACTCACATGAATGACTGACATTTTCTTTTTATATAAAAAGGAATTAATTTTTCAAACAAATAAAAAACTTCATTAACTGCCGATTTGGATTAAAAGCTTAAGTGGTCTTAGGTGCACCCCACTCTTGAGCAAGTTTCAAAACAAAACAGTTTAGCAAACAGCAAGTCAATACGCCTCTTTGAATAATTCTTAGAACATAGGTCTACCCCTTTTTACACTGAATATTTTAAAACAAGTGTGTCACTGAGCACCCAACTGATTCTTTCAGCTGAGTGATCCCATGGTGTAATTTTAATGTCAGTTTCAGGGAATACAACTAAAGCAGGTAACTCAAGTCACTAAAAATATGATCTTGCTTAAAACAGAACTTAGTTCTTAAAACATTGACATTAGCATCATCAAAGACATCGGAACCAATGTATTAAAAATGTACTTAAAAGTTTAGTTGTGAGTGATTTAAAAAAAGGCACTTCCCAATGTCGTACTGTATATTATTAAAGTTACAAAAGGCTAAGAAAATATTGTGATTTTTTTTTTTTTACAAATCCTAAATCCTTTTCATTGTGCTTTTATTGTATCTTAATGCCCCTTTTCCACTAGTGCCTGAACAGGATGGTACGGGACGGCACAGGACGGTTCGGTACAGTTCGGGTGGTTTTCCATTACACTTCTGTTTAGTTCTATTGGGTGGGTTCTGGGCGGTCCCCGAGTCCGGAAATTGTCATTACGCGCCTTTGCCAGCTGGTGGTGGTAATGCTCCAAAGCTTTTTGTCAGCCACCATTAAACGTAGCAGAAGAAGTACAAGTAGTAGAAGAAGAAGAGGAAGAAAAAGAAGATCGCAAACACAACAATGGAGGACATGGTCATGTTATTAAACATTTTGCTCAGTCTGTGGCTTCTGGCAAGACGCCAAAGAGAAGAATACAGGAGAAGGCTGCGAGCAGTGAGGCGAAACACACAGGAGAAGTACAGGAAAGTGTGGGAAGTGCTGAAGCAGTATGAAGACGAAGACAGGACACGATAGACGATGTTTGATGGTAAGCTAATGCTAATCTGCTAGTGGGCTGTCCCGAGCGTAAAAGTACCGTATGTGATGTCGATGAAACAAGCTAATTCTGCGTGTGTTTTTTCAGATGAATCTCCTACAAAATCAGCGCTGCAAACCAAAAGTCTGGGCGTTTAACCAAGCCTCCGAGTGGTGGGATGTTGTTGTTCCTGGATTCACAGACGCGCAGTGGTTGCAGAACTTCCGGATGTCGGAAAAAAAGTTTATCTACCTGTGCAACAAACTTCGTCCAGCTTTGAAACTACAGCATATGACTTTCCGCCATTGTGTACCATTAAAGAAGAGGGTGGCCATTGCACTGTGGAAGCTGGCTACTGGCTCAGAGTACAGGAGTGTTGGACATCTTTTTGGAGGCAGCATCACAATGGTGTGTAGGTGTGTGCAGGAGTTTTGTGTTGCAGCAGAGACAGTGTTGGTGCCCGAGCAGATCCGTTTCCCTGATGAAGACCATTTTAGAGAAATTGCCATGTACATCGAAAACAGGTGGGGGCTCCCACAGTGTGTGGGTGCTATTGATGACTGCCACATACCCATCATAGCACCACAGCACTACCACACAGACAATTTTAATAGAAAAGGTTGGCATTCCATTATCCTTCAGGCTGTTGTAGATGGAAAGGGAATCTTCTGGAATTTGTTTGCTGGACTGTCAGGGAACTCGCATGATGCCAGGGTTTTCAGACTGTCCACTCTGTCAGAGCTAGCCAGCTGCGGAAACCTATTCCCACCTCACATCAGGAACATTGGCACAGTGGCTACAGGTCATTACATCCTGGGTGACTCTGCATATCCCTTGCTTGACTGGCTCTTAAAACCATTTCCCGACACTGGAAGACTAACTTCAGAACAGCAGTTCTTCAACAAAAAAATGTGTAGTGCACGGGTTGTGGCTGAAAATGCTTTTGGAAGGCTGAAGGGTAGATGGCGTTGCCTTCTGAAAAGGAATGACTGCAATGTTGGACTTGTCATGTCTATGGTGCTGACCTGCTGTGCTCTGCATAACCTTTGTGAAAATCATGGTGAGTCATTTGAGACCTCGTTGAACCTACCGGATGCAGAAGCAGCTGCACTGCAGCCAGGGCAGGGAGTTGCGCGATTTGGATGAGGGCAGACGTGTCAGAGATGCTCTTATGGAGTACCTCGTTAACAGTAACAGTTAATTTCAAATCTGTTCACTGTCATTAATTAATTTCTTTACTCTGCTTCCTTTTTGTTCAAAGCATGTTTTTTTTTATTTCAATGTATTTATTTTGTGTTTAATAACAAAATAAATCTGTTTATACTTGAAATTGTATTTTTTTAAATTTCTAACTTTTTGCTTTCAAGGAATGATGTTTATAAATGAACTTGAGACACCTATCAATCAATGTTTTTGAACCATAAATGAACAAAATAAGAAATCTTTGACCCTTTTTACCCTTAACTTTGACTGCCGGATCAACTTGACCTGAACAGTATGTAAAATATAAATGCAGGTGGGGGATGCAAATCTCTAAGATGAACCATTTTCATTTTATGTTAAGCTAAGCCAAGCAGAAGAGGCTTCATACAGAAAAAGTACTTGGGACTATTTTGTTAGATTTTTGAATTTAAAATGGATGAATTTGACCTGCAACATAACAGGAGAGTTAAGAATCATAAAAGCTGAAGAGCAAATGGAAATTTCACAGATCACTGTACACTCTTAACAAAACAAATGATGATGCAAGGACTTCAGAAAACATTTTTATTTAAAAAAAACCAGATGTAACAGTAGAAATGTATAGAAAATCATCAAAAATCAAGAATGCCTGTGGGTCAGAGCACGTGCAATGTCCCCCAATAGCCCAAGGAACGCTTGATTAAAGGCAGCGTTGTGTTGCATCTCCTCCCTCCTCAAGGCTGCCTCTTGTTCTCTTGCTTCCCGTGCTTCATCCAGCACAAGATGGACATGTTGGTCCCTCGTCTTCTGCCTGCACTGCTGCAACAAATAATTGCTCTTTAGTTGTGCCGCGCTTTCTCTTGCCTAGACAGAAAAGAAGTGGCACGTGGTCAACAAAAACCAAGTCTAGAGACTGTAGTGGGAAAAAAGGCTTAAAACAAAGAAAGGTGTTGCAACTGAGGAAAAGGCTGTATTTTAAGCAAACTCAATGAGTGTGCTGATATTAAACAGGTGAATACAGGTGTTAACCTTTGTGCAACAGAAATAAAAAAAAAATGTTATTGTTCAATATCTAGGCAGTTCAGGTATCAATACGGTTGCATGATTGCGTCTTACCAAGTTTTCCCAGGCTGCTGTGTTGTGCTGCTCTGTGTGGTGCTACTAGGCCGCAACGGCCTTTGTTTTGTTTCTATTCTGTTATTTGGTTGTTTGTGCTTTTTGTTTTTGTCTCATGTTCATGTTTCATTTCACTCTTCCCCAGTCACTCACTTGCCCGTCAGCCACGCCCATCTACACCTGTCCTGACTCCGTCATCATTCCACCTGTTCCCACTCACCTCGTTATCCTCAGTGTTAAAAACCCAGTCACTCTTTCCAAACATCGCTGGTCCATTGTTTGATGTTGGTTGTTTGTTGCTGTGTGCATGTTCTGTTCCTATTCTGCATGTTCTGTTCCTGTTCTGCTTGTTCTCGGTCCTCGCCACGTTACTTGTTTTCTACTTTAATTTGTATTTAGTTTTAGTTTATTATGTTGTTGCCACGTCAGCTTTTGTTTTTGTTCTGTTCATTTTTACTTTATTAAAATTAGTTTATTTTTACAATGAGTCTGCGCACATGACACCAAAGTCATTGCAAGAGATACTTGGCTGTTCAAATCTGTTTTGTTATTACTTGTTGAATACGGAGCAAAGTTTGATAGTATTCACACATGTACAGCAGAGTGAAACAATAGTTATTTCAGTACTTTACATTTAAAAACTGCTTTTTTGTGATATATGCAGCTTGCTCTGTCACCACTGCCTTATTTCTACCTTTAATTCAAAACATCACATGCAACAATGAATTGTGGGTAAATACTTCACTGAAGTCCGCCTGGGGCTTAGCCAAATGTAGTACACAAAGGGGGCGGGGCTAAAGACCACTCCAGAGAATTGGGACACACTACGCACTCAAACCCTTCAGCATGAACGCGCATTTGAAGGACACGAGGGTGGAACAAGGGTGCAAGTGCGAGTATTGGGACCAAGCAATTCTATAGACATGACACACCGCTCTAAAGACACAGGCCAAATGTAAGCAAAAAACAACGTCATCTTGATAAAGTCCTCTGAAAGACACAGGGCTATGTCAACAATGTTGAGTACTTACAAAACTAATATTTTTTGTCAGTAAGATGAGCCCAATTTCAAATGTACTCTATCATACAATTTTACAGATATACACTGTAATAATAATAATAATAATAATAATAATAAATTTAACAGGTAAGTCGGAACCATTTATTTACAATGACAACCTGATCAAGAGGCAAAAGCAAAAGTTCACAAAAAGCAATGATAAATACAGAAGATACAAAATCAGTATTTTTCAGACAGACTATACACAACTGAAAAAATAAAAATAAATAAAAAATTATCAAAAAAATGATTGTGAACTATTAGAACAGTGAGAGGCTTTTTAGAAGTAATAGCAAGTACAGAGGTTAAGTGAGTGAATTACTTTTTTAAAGAGAGAGCGTTTTCCATTTTCAGAAGTTCCTGACCTTTGAACAGTATAACCTTGGTCAACTTCTGACAAACAGACTGTTTTTTACAATGAGGACTGTAATCTTGCAACCTGTTTCTGCTTGATGGTGTTGTAACAGTTCACTGAGAGTTTGAGGATTTTAAAAAAAAGTAAAAGTAAAATTTTCTTTATTTGTCTCTCTTGGGAAAAATTTGCCTTGGACAGAGGGGTTACACTGTACAGACACATAACATCACAAGAATAACTAGAAAGTTCCTGGAGAAACTTTGA
>NC_051436.1:24729919-24737600 GCF_001649575.2 Kryptolebias marmoratus
AAGAGTAGCGGGCTTAATGGGCAGCCCTGCCTACATCCTCGTTGTAATACTATTTGATTTGAGAGGCTTCCATTAATTTTAATTTTTGCTGTTGGTGAGGAATATATAGTTTTTATACATTGAACAAATCTATCACAGAACCCAAATCTCTTCATTACTTGAAACAAAAACTCCCACCCTACAGTATCATATGCCTTCTCGGCATCTAAGCTGAGAAGGACTGTATTTGTTTTTTCTTTAGCTATATGATCAATAACATGAACGGCCCTTCTTATGCTATCCTGTGTTTGTCTATTACCAATGAAACCTGTCTGGTCCTCATCTATCAGGAAAGGCATCAGGGTACTTAATCTCTTAGCTAATATTGCGGCATATAATTTATAGTCTATGTTTAACACACTAATTGGTCTATACCCTTTAGGATCCGTTTTGTCCTTCCCCATCTTTGGTATGACCGATATAAACGCCTCTCGCCATGATGGCGGAAGAGCGCCCCCTCCTAGGGTGTAGTTAAAGGAGGCCTTTAATAGCAGGAGAACAGATTCCTTCATGGCCTTATACCACTCAGAAGGGAACCCATCACAGCCCGGTGATTTGCTGGTCTTAAGATTTGATATCCCTCGATCAACTTCCTCAGCTGATATTTCTGCCATTAACTTGTCATTTTGTTTTTTTCCTATTGATGGAAGATCCAAAGAGTTGAGAAATTTTTGAATTGTTTGATTATCCATTTTGTCCGGCTGTGTATACAGAGCTGCATAATACCCTTCAAATGCACTCTGAATTTCTTCAAGCTTATTAGTTATCTTGTTAGTTTCTGGGTCCCGCACTTTATAGATTGTGTTTTCCACCTGTTGTTTCCTAAGCCTCCATGAAAGCACCTTAGACGCTTTAGGCCCTGCCTCATAATACCTTTGTCTCATATATTTAAATTTTTTTTCAATTTCCTCACTTAAAATTTTGTGAATCTCCTGCTTAACCGGCCTCATTTGTTCCAGTAAGGAGGGGTTTTTGTTAATCGAATGCAGCTGTTTTCTTTTTAAGTTTTCCTGTAAATCCGTTAGTGTTTTTGCTCTAATCTTCTTTTAATTAGCACATTTTGCAATTATTTTACCCCTGATATATGCCTTAGCTGCATCCCATAAAATTGTAGGGCTAACTATTCCATTATCATTAAATTCTAAGAAAGTTTTAAGCTCCTCTGCCATTTCCGTTTTGAATGCCGTACTATTTACTAAACCAGTGTTAAGCCTCCATAAGGTGTTTTTGGGGCTTCTGACTAAATTAATTTTCATAGTTAAACCCGAGTGATCAGAGATGTCTCTTTGTCCTATTATACAATCTTTCACTCTGTGGAGGTCCTTATTGAACATAAAAAAATAATAAATTCTAGTATGCACATTATGCCTAGGTGAGTAAAAAGTAAATTAACGGTCATGTTTATGAAAATATCTCCATATATCTGCAAATCCCAATTCTTGTAGGATTTTTTTCAGTTGCTTTTCTACGCGTGTTCTTCCTCGTTCTCTGCTAGTTGTATCCATTTTTGGGTTTAGGAGTAAATTAAAGTCACCTGCACATATGCATGTGCCACTTACTTCCACAGCCACAAGACCAAATACCTCCTTAAAGAAGTCTATGCTACTACCAGGAGGGGCATAGACATTACATAGAGTGACCTCTTCCTGATCTAACTTCCCCTTTAACAACACAAATCTGCCTTCTTTATCTTTGTTCTGCAATAAACTCAAACCTGAGACTGTTTGATAAAAGAATAGCTACCCCTTTTTTTCCCAGATCTGTGAGAAGAATAATATGTTTTTCTATAACCCAGTTTTTTTATTTTCTCATGTTCTTCATTCGACAAATGTGTTTCCTTCAAGAAACCGATGCCAACCTTCTCTCGTTTAAATTTTGAAATGATCTTGCTTCTTTTAATGGGATTTTTTATACCATTCACATTCAAAGTCTGTATATTATAACACTGCATAGCCTCTAAATACCAACATCTTTTTTTCCACCTGCGTGACAACACTCCTAGCCCTCGGAACACACACAGAACAGAAATGCATAAAAACAGAACTTGTCATAACAATGAACAGGTCTTCCAAATAAGAGGATCCTTTATTCCTCTTAGTGTAGGGGAAAACTGCCACTACGTGGGGCCCCCACTTAGTTGCCTACTTAAAGAAAGGAAACTGGAAAGGTTAATTTAAGAGTCACCTGCATCGTTCTTCATCACTCCCGTTATGAAGGGGGGGTCACATTCCTCACCATACTCCTGTGCAGCCACGGCCACCCCTTAACTCTCTGAATGGTACTAATCAGCTGGCCTGAAGTTTTCTCTATGGGGTGATCAAATGTTTCTTCGTTGTAAGTGAAGGTTATTCATCCGTAGCGACGTTCCTCGCTGCCTGCCCGCTGGAACACCTTTAGCTTTTCCCGTGCACTCTCTCTCAGGCCAGGCCCGCTTCCACCGCGTCGCGATCCCACTATATCCATTGGCAGAAGGTTGTAGATCATCTCCGCTGTGATGGCTTTGGATCTGTTTGGCGCCACAGGTCCCACCGTAAAACCACGTCTTCTCAGGTCCAGCGCAGCCTCCTCCGCACTGTTGTAGATGACCATGCCGGAGTCGAAGTGCACGCGCATTTTGGCCAGCGGGGTTTGGAACCGGACGGCTCTCTCTTTGAGCGCTTTCTTAACCGGAGCATACTCCCTTCTCTTCAGCTGTATGTTTTCAGCATAGTCGTGTTCAAAGAAAATGCGTTTTTCTTGTATATATATAGGCTTCTTCCATGCCACTCAGAGGATTTGCTCTTTAACATTAAATTTCAGGAAGCGTACCACCGTAGACCGAGGCGGTGCCCCCGCCGGAGGCTACGCACCCAGCGCTCTGTGGGCTCTCTTTATCCCCAGATTCTTCTTGTTGCCTAAGTCCAAACTGTCACCGAGTTCAGTTTTCAGCATGTTTTCCACGTACGTCTGCATTGAAGTACCTTCTGTATTTTCAGGGATGCCATATATCCGCAAATTATTCCGGCGTGAGCGTCCCTCCAAGTCCGTGATCTTCTCCCGAAGTAATTTCTGGTCACTTAGCAGCTGGACGATAGCATCTCTCACGTCAATGTCCAATCTCTCTTTCTCTGCCATGCTCTTCTCCATTTCTCCAAGACGCTCACCCATCTCCCCGATCTTGTTGATAGCGGCACTAACCTGTTGATTCATTTCACTTGTCAGCTCGCTCATTAGGACTTTCATTTCCTCTTTTAAGCTCATTCTCACTTGCGCTAACTCCTTCTTCATTTCTGATTTGAGGTCCCGCAGGCCCTCCGCCATTACTTCACCCACCACCTTTCTTAATGAGCTAATTGTAGCCGGCAAGGCCTCATCCGCCATCTTCTCTCCTTCCTCGACCGGGTGCGTTCCGTCAGCTTTGCTTTCATGTCGCATTTCTGAGTTCCGAGACTGAACTCGTCCCTTCCTATTTTTATCCTCACTCATTCTTCTTGAGAAAAATATAACTTTTAACTCGTTAACACCTTGAATTAGGAGGGCTTTTATATCTAGCGATGCAGGACCTCTTCTCTATGCTGCCATACTAGTCGCCATGACACCGGAAGCCCCTCAGCTGGGCTGTCTTGAAGGCAGAAGGGAGTTTGGGTAGAGGGATGTAGTGAGTTGATTTACAAAAACGGTTGATAATGGTGCGGATTACAGTATTACCTTGTGACGGAGGCAGACCTGTGACGAAATCTAATGCAATGTGGGTCCATGGACGTCTAGGGACCGGTAGAGGTTGCAATAATCCTGCAGGGGGTTATTACTGCCTTTGAAACGGGCACACGTCGAACAGGCTGCCACAAACTCTTTAACATCTGCAGATAAGGTAGGCCACCAAAAATATCTGGACATTAACTTTAACATGCGATTAATACCGGGGTGACATGAAAACTGGTCTGAGTGGAGCCAATCTAACACTCTCGCCCAAACAGCCAAAGGTACATATAGTTTACCCGGAGGTCCTCCAACAGGATCCAGATCCGTTTGCTGGGCCTGTGTAATCTCTCTTTCGATGGCCCAGGAGAGAGCGCCGATAAACATGATAGGTGGGATTATGGTCCTTTGCTGAAATCTTTGTGGGCAAATGTGAAGCATAAGCGCACATTTTGGCTTCGGTCGCTGCTCCTGCATGCTTCCGGCATTCTGATGTTAACAGGATGTGACGTCACATCTCTTCTTCGTAAGTTATTTGGGGTTATTTTGGTTAAAGTTACGGTGTTTTGGACAAAGTTGTGATTTCGCTGGGTTTGCTTGATTTTGCGTTAATAGTTGCAATCGCAACATCATGAAATCCTGGAGGATTATTAACAGTGCAGCAACCAGGAGGATCTGAAAATGGCAAACAGGAGCAAGGTGAGTCTCAGGTACTTGGTTGTACTTTGACCGGTTGATGTGCGAAGTAATGAAACGTCTTTTCCTTACAGGTATGAGTGATGGCGTGGTGTGGAAACAAAGCAGGGCATCCAGAGACTGTCCAGGAGGGGAGCAACGGAGATCCAGCACAAGGCAAGATTTCTTCAGGTAAGTTAGGCTGTGGTTCCAGACAGACAGCGTTTCATTATAGAGTAGTTAGTCGACCTGAAGCAAGGCACGGACAAAAACAAAGGTTAGCTTAGCCGTGAGCTTAAAGTCAGAATCAGTGGCTGAGATCCTGACCCAGAAGGTGTGATGCTCCAGCGAGGTGTGGTGATCTTGGGATTTTGATGTGTATGAGTACTTCCTGGTGGGCCGTCCTAGGCAGGTGATTGACACCTCGTCGCCACTCCTCCCTCACCTGCAGCAGATCAGGCTCATCAGGGAACCAGGTGTACTTAAGGCTGTGGTGGGAACCAGACCAGCTCTGGAGCATTGCTTGCCAAGTGGTAAACGTGCAAAGCCTTTGTGAATCTCGAGATCTGAAAATCCTTGTTGTGACCTTCGTTTTGTTTTTGCCTTGTATCTGCCTCAAGATTACCTGTCCATCCCGGAACCAGTCTGGTCTGCATCCAAGAACTTCCACTAAGTTAAGTACTCACCTGTTCACCCGTGCCTGTCTGCCTGCAAATCCGCTGCAAATTGGAAAGGAGAAACTTACCTGCAAACCACCTGAAAACACCATCAAACCTTCTTTGGAAACTTCTCACCTTGTCCCATCTCCTCCGTGCTGTGGATAACATTTCTCCTCGTAAGAACACTCACCAGAAAGATTACCTTCACCCTACTTCCTGCTCACTACCTGAAGAACTTTCTACTCATTATGTCCTCTGTTTCCAGGTCCCGGCTCCTGTTCTCACTTGCACAATCCTCACTGTAAATAAAGTCCCTTACCGTTACGTTTTGGTCTCATGTGTCTGTCTGTTGCCGAGCTGCTCTATTAGAAAAGAACCCGAATTCTGACACAAAGATCTGCTCTCAGACTGCAGGTTTACTTGTGGTTCCTAGAATTTCCAAAAGTCGAACAGGTGGCAGCGCTTTCAGTTCAGGCTTCTCTCTTGTGGAACTAACTTCCAGTTTCTGTCTGTGAGGCTGACATCCTGTCTACTTTTAAGACTAGGCTTAAGACTTTCCTTTTTGATAAATTCTATAGTTAGGGTTGGCTTGGATTTCCTGAGCTATCCCTTAGTTATGCTGTTATAGACTTAGACTGCTGGAGAACAAACTGACCACATTTTCTCACCCTGCTGCTGTCTTTACTTGCCCTGCTGTTCATGTTTGTAATAATTTTTTTTTGTTAACATGTGTTTTTCTTTATCTTTCTTTCTACAGAAACTATACCTGGACCACCCATTCTTTGTTTGTGTGTGTCTATTTATTTTCTCTTCAAACCTCGAGGCAGATCGCCACCCATCCTGAGGCTGGTTCTGGAGAATTACAGAGCTCAGCTCCAGTCTGCTTGCAATGCCCACCTCACCTGTTCTGTAACTCATTTCCTACTCACCCTCAGTTCTTTATAACCGCTCTTTTTTCATTCATTCCTCACTGGTTCATTCATTCTTTCTGGCTGTCCATGTATCCCTGATTTTAGAGTTAAAAAAATAAAATAATAAAATAAATTAATTAATTAAAAAAAAGCCCTCGACGGCTGCAGCCACGTCGACTCCTGATAGCAATGTGCGTTTTTTGTTAATGTGTTGTCTGTTCCATTTCAATCTTGCTCGAAAATAGTTTACAATAGAAGCCTTCTACTGGGACTACGAAACTCCAACTTTTCAAGCGACATCTCCGGAGTTTTATGGACTTTGGAACCTTCTGCACTCGACGAACTAGGAATCGCACACCGGCAAGACCCAGGGGCTGGCAATGCCCTGGAGGCGACGAAAGCGGTGGAAGGATGTTAGCATGTGTTGTAGGTGTGCGAGAGCTAGCAAGCGAGGCTGCCGTGCAGGTATCAGCGCTCGGCTAGAGAGATCACCACACAAACCTGCTTTGCCTTCGATTCTGCTCTCCAATGTTCGTTCGCTGGTAAACAAAATGGACTACCTTAGATTGGATCTAACAACACAAAGAAAGGTGAGAGACTGCAATGCCATCATCCTCACCGAGACTTGGCTTAACCACACGATTCCAGACAGAAATCCACTTCTCAGCGGGAAATTGAAGGGAGGTGGCATGCGCATTTTTCTCAATAACAACTGGACTACTAATGCCAAAGTCATCTCAAGCCACTGTTTCGAGGACATCGAATTCCTAACAGTTAAGTGCCGTCCAACATACCTTCCGAGAGAATTCTCAGCAGTGACTTTAACATTCTCAGCAGTGACTTTAACAGCTGTGTATCAGCCGCCCAGCGCGAACACAAAAGACGCACTCTCCACTCTGTATCAGGCCGTGTGCTGCATTCATGACGCTAATCCGGACGCCGCCAATATAATCGCGGGCGACTTCAATCAAACCAATTTGAAGACAGTACTGCCACAATATCACAAACATGTGGACTTTGCAACCAGGGGAAGCAACATTCTAGATCAAGTATATACCAACGTCAAGCAGGCATACAAAGCTGTTCCCCACCCCCACCTGGGAAACTCCGACCATCTCTCTGTCAGGCTCATTCCTGCATACAGACCATCGTTAATGAGGTGCAAACCTTCTGTGAAACAGATCAGAACTTGGCCAGAGGGGGCTACCTCATCACTACAGGACTGTTTTGATCACACAGAGTGGAATGTCTTCAGAGAGGCAGCCACATCCAACCAACATGTCAACATAACAGAATACACTGAGTATGTTACTGGCTACATATCCAAATGCATGGAAGATGTGACCGTCATCAAAAACATCACCACTTAGGAAAATGACAAACCCTGGCTCACTAGAGAGGTACGTGGGCTCCTGAGAGCACGGAACTCTGCTTTCAAGTCTGGTGTCAGAGAAGCCCTCAGATCAGGGAGGGCCAACTTGAACCGGGGCATAAGAGAAGCTAAGCCTGCCTATGGACAGTGAGGTATCTGGTCTGCATCTGTGTTCAGGCCATGAGGCCTGAGCTATCATTTTGAGAGACACTGTCCTCAGCCACAACGCCTTTTTAAGAAGTGAACCGTGGGCTCTTACGCTCACGTTGTCGAAAACGTGCAGTTAGCTGTTGCTTGTCTGAAGACCCTAGTCTATCCCCATAAATGGAATTGAATGTACTTGAATC
>NC_051436.1:24737700-24738325 GCF_001649575.2 Kryptolebias marmoratus
CCCATCACTGCTGTCACTATACTCATCATCAGAGGAGTCAGAAGGAATTTCCTTGACTAATCTATAGTGGTCCTTATACTTTGCTGCAGTTATGGCCTAGAAATATGAGACAATTATAATTTACTACCACAAACTACAACTGATCTGCACAAAATTATATATTCTTAAAACTAACTTATGGACGTATCCAAAATGAATTTATATGCAAGCAAAACAGTCATAATGAAAGATAAAACAACTACATGACTTATGTTAAAAATATAGTCAGAAATGCATGAAGTCCACTGTGTTGGACACACGGTTAATTGTAATTTCCTACTTATTTGGTATGAAAGTTTCCAATCTAAACTAATGATATTGTTACTTAGATACTCCTGCATATCAGCATATTTTTTTCATATCTAGGATTCTCTGAGAATAGAAGAGTTGACAGGATATTCCTGGAGTGATCAACAAGTGTGTCTGTCTGTCAGCCATCTTGGATTCCGATGACGTTCGCTTGTAGTTACATCATCAAACCACTGAATCAACCTCAATAGAGGGGAGCAGTAGAGAGCATTTTAAGGACTGATATGCAATTCCACCATAGAAACCACTGCATTTGGGAAACAATGACTTTTAAACT
>NC_051436.1:24741081-24741814 GCF_001649575.2 Kryptolebias marmoratus
TCCACCTCAGCCTGGCTCATCTGGAGAATAAAAACAGCTGTGTGCGGATGCTGTTCATCGACTTCAGCTCTGCCTTCAACACAGTCATCCCACAACACCTGGTGAACAAACTCTGTGATATAGGCATCAACACCTCACTCTGCAACTGGCTGCTGGACTTTTTCACCAACAGACCACAGACAGTAAGAGTTGGCAACAACTCCTCACAGACCATCATCATGAACACTGGGGTCCCCCAGGGTTGTGTGCTAAGTCCGCTGCTGTTTACCCTCATGACCCATGACTGTTGTGCCAGACACAACTCAAACCACATCATCAAGTTTGCAGATGACACAACAGTAGTGGGCCTCATCAGCAATGACGACGACTCAGTCTACAGAGAGGAGGTACACCGTCTCACCAATTGGTGTGACATCAACAACCTACACCTCAATGTCAACAAAACAAAGGAGATAACTGTGGACTTCAGAAAAAACCACAAGCCGCACACACCTCTCACCATCAATGGCAGTGCTGTGGAATCAGTGAAAAGCACCAAGTTCCTGGGGGTGCACATCACTGATGACCTGACTTGGACAACCAACACCACCTCCCTTGTCAAGAAGGCACAGCAACGCCTCCACTTTCTACGTAGGATGAGGAGAGCCAGTCTTCCCCCTCCAACACTCACCATCTTCTACAGGGGTGCCATTGAGAGCATTCTCACCAGCAGTCTGTCAGTCTGGTACGGCAG
>NC_051436.1:24741973-24744762 GCF_001649575.2 Kryptolebias marmoratus
ATTTGTACATCTGTTTAGTTTTCACGGTGATTACGGTGACTGATGGACCAAATCAAAAGAAAAATAAACAAACGGAGAAAATCACCCGTCGAGACTGCGCAAATTTATTCAAGTGCTGGGGAGCTGCTACACCCTCCTTCCATCTGGCAAGCGCTACAGCAGCATGCGCTGCAGGACCACAAGGCTCAGCAACAGCTTCTTCCCACAGGCCATCAGACTGCTGAACACACTCCTGAATACAAGGACCTAACCCCCCCCATACACACACACACACACACCATAGACCAACTACTGCACATTTCTTGCACAGAACTGTTATATCCCATCAGACTGCTGAACACACAAACTACTGCACATTCCTTGCATTAAAAAAACTGTTACATCCCATTCATGTCCATGCTGCTACTCTGCACTCTGCACTTTATCACATACATTGCACATGCTTTTGCTGAACTCAGAATTGAGAATATTCTATTGCTGTGTTGAGTGTGTCTTCTTTGTTCTTTGTTACTGATATTTCCTTCTGTACTATATGTCTTATACCTAGTCTTGTACTTAGATAGTCAATTTTCTATGTTTAGTTAGTGTTTTGTATCTGTTGCACATTTGGAGTTCGGGGAAACACAATTTCAGTCCCCTATGTAATATACTGTTGCAGTCTGACTGACAATAAAGTTCACTTTGACTTTGACTTTGACTTTCCATGCCACGTCTTTTCTGTAAGTTGTTGTTGTTTGGTTTTGCTGCCACGTCAGCCTTTTGGTTTGCTTTTTGTTAATAAATCAGTTTAATTTTGTCTCACCATGAGTCTGCGTTCTGGGTTTGCCATGTATTTTTCTAACATTCTTATCCTTTGGGAAGCTGAAGAATGACACAGCTTGTTAGAAAGCCCACCTTGTTTATGTATAGTTGTCTTGTTTACTGAGCTAAGTTCTGTTTAGTTGTAGCTTGTTTCTTTCTAAGTTTCACAATTCCTATGCCCTTAAATGCACCATAGATGTTTTGACGCTAGTGAACGCACCACTCTGTGTGTGAAAATGCAGTGCTGCGTGTATTCAAGTTTTTCTCTCCCGACACAGACAGATCCTTGCTCTTTAAACTTATTCCCTACACTTTCCCAGTTTACTGCTGTGTATAAATGCCAGAAGGTGAGCCTAATGACCTAATGTAATTTAATCTGAATGTTAACATCGTGGTAATGTATTGTAATGACGCCAGTACACCGCAGATGTAGTCCCGCCAACAGGGTTTATTAGAACAGATACGAGCTGCTATTCTTGAGGCTACAGCTCATGGCTCTCACAGGCTGTTACCTAGCTGAATAGCTTCCCTGCTAACTCACGCACTCTCCCCACACCCCTAGTCCTGGACCTCCCCCTCCCTGATCCCCCCGCCCACATTATAGGTCTAACACACGTGAGTGGGACTCAACAAAGACGGACAGGGAAAGCTCATAAAACTCTTTACATAACAATAAGGAACACAGTGCAACTTATAACAGATACACACAACCATTATGGACCCCAGCAGAACCAAAACACAGAATCATTACAGTATATTTTAGTCATGCAGAAATTAAAGTTGCATGTGGTGTGCTGTTAAAGCTAATAAGCTAAATCATGCTGTCTGTGTGGCTTGTGTGAGGTGTTTGTTTACTTTATATGATACATATAATGTACTTTATATTACTTTATTGCTGAATATAGTCCTCTACTGCCTTAGTTATCACATTATGCTTGTATTACCTATAGTAATAAATAAACTAATAGTTTTTTGTATTGTTATTTCAGAAACACAGCAAATAAAAAAACCCTGAACTGGATATCTGTATCTGTGTTCTCTTTTGGGAGTACAACTTCATGCCTTGCTGCTCTAAACCAGTTCATTTCCTGGAGAACACCAAACCTCTCGTTTTTGCAGCTGTTGTAGTTTTGGGTCAGTTTACACAATTGCAATGCACTTAACACTATTCATATTTGCTTTTTACTGCCTTGTTTGCATTCCTGTGTTTGGCACTTGATATATCACACTTCCAGTGACCACAGAAAATGCCAAAGAGATCCTAGTAATTTTTAAAAATCTGTTATTAATTTTAAATTAGTGTAATTTTATTTAAATGTGAAACTTTGAAAATAAGCAACTTTTATGACTTTCTTTTGATTCATGTTAGCTTCAAAACACTTTTCATTTTACGTTTTGAAGCTACATAAAAACTTGAGAGAAAGCCATAAAAAAATAAGTAAATGTTAAATGTGGTCAATTGAAGGACAATCTAGGAAAGAACATAACAATGTTGATAGTTTGTGAGTTTGGTTTCTTTTTGATTCCAGTGTTCTTTTGGTTGCTTACTTAGTGCATAGGTTCTTTGTTTTTTCTGTTTGCTTGTTTTATTATTAGTAGTACTTGTGAGGAGCTGTTTTTTAGCTGAAAGAGCCATCTCTATTTGGTGAACTGAGCCAAATGATTCATATTCTGGAAGAAAAAAAAAACTGAATAAATTAGAAGCTGGACTGAATGAAGATTTTGTCATAACTCGGGAGGTACTGTCCAGAAGAGCGAAACCAAGACCAAAACACGGAGACGGAAGTAAAGGTAAGTGAATTTATTCACAGGGTTAGACTATATACAGTGGGCGGTGTCCGGAGTGGTCTGCAAGAGAAGGAGAGCTAGGTGAGTCTCGGGTACAGGTCTTGATCCACACGGCAACAAGGAAGTGGTAATGTCTCTTTGTTTGCTTACAGATCCAGAGGGTGAATGCAGCGCCGATGAGAGGAGGAGAGAATTCCAGG
>NC_051436.1:24744849-24783871 GCF_001649575.2 Kryptolebias marmoratus
GTAATCGTGGCGTGGCAAGAAAAACCTAGGACACAGGCAACAACAAAGAACGTGGTTAACACTAGGAGCTAGAGTTCAGGTTAGACGCTGAGGCGGAGAATCTAACCCAGTAGGTTCGATGCTCCAGCGAAGGTCTGATCACCGCCTGCTGCTTAAATCCTGGCTGGTCTCATCAGTGGTATGAGGAACACTTTTGAACAGGAACAGTTTTATGTCCACTACAATATTCTGTTTAAAGCTTAACTGAAAAGTGTTTTGAAGCCAACATCAGTTTAAATAAAATCATAAAATATGCTTGTAAAATAAAAAAAATATATATTTTTTTAAATACCTAACGGTGAAGGAACCATTCGGGTGTTTCTGGCTTTTTCTGTGACCCTGCTGATGTGTGACATCCACAGAGCTGCTGAGGTTCACAGCATTCAGCCATTCATCAGTAAGTGGATGAATACCAGTACAATATAGTTCAGTTCGTTGAAATTAATTGTTTGAACCAGCCATAAAATACCACTGGAGTTTCATTTTTGGCTTCCTGAAAGATAAAAACCTTCCTCAGATTTGGATCCATAAGCTCCGATGTGGGAATTACTATCAGAACTCTGGTTTGGATCACATCAAAGGGAAGTACCACTCCAACCTTTGTTAATGCAGTACACTGGTTTCACGCCAAAAAAATATAGACCTTTTACCAACTATTTTTAATTTTAAAAGAAAGGCAAATGAAGAGGAGGACATCGCCACAGAGAAGGAGACGATAAACAGGAAGTTTTACGTCAAACGAGACGTGAACGCGTGCTGCCATTAAAAGGTCTGAGCTGCTTACAGGCCGACAGCCTGAGATCAGTTTGTAATTCAGAGCAGTTTGTTATTGATGAAAAAATATAAACAATCCATGTATGATTATACAAATGTCATAGTCTGAAACTGCTATTGATTAGTTTACTCTGGTGTGAGAGTTCATAAACGCTACTCTGAAGCACGTTCATGTTGTTTACGAGTTAGTTTCCAGTTACCATCGAGTTAGTATTGGGTTAGCTTCAAGTTAGCAACATTAGCTCTGTCCTGCCGGTGTTATTAATTTTTAAATTTGTGTGCTGATGTCATGACAATGATCTGGGAGTAATCAATTCTCACTGTTCCATGATTCCAACTCGATTATTATGTGCATTGTTATGTCAGCCATGATGGCCCTTGTGATCATCAGAATCACAATCTAAAGAGTTTTCATCTGATTCCAGTGATCCAGTCGTGGTTCAAGTTCATACTGGTATAGTTGCATATCCATTACTTCCACAAAGTCTTCCGGCATTTCTTCGTGTTCAAAAAAAGGCTTCTTCTTCTATTTCCACTAGTAAACAACTGGACAGTAGCGGTGTTCTTGGCCGACTGGGGTAAAAACAGGAAAGATTTTTAAGAGAAAAGAGAGAAAAAGGTGATATTAACCTACAAAGAAATTTAGAAAATTAAAGGAAAGTCTAAGCACGAAGGCATCTATATTTTTAACCACGAATTGCTTTTTACTAACCAAACATGGTTTTATCTGTTTTCTGACATTGATTCCATTTGAACTTGTCTCTTCTATTTACCGTAACATTTTCTCCTCTTCATTTTGCTGTTTTGCTTATTTCCCAGTTTTATGTCTCCTTCATGCCTCTTTCCTCTCAGCCTTTCTTCCTTTTGGCTTTTCACTTCTCTCTATCTCACCTTTTAGCAATTTAGAATAATTGTTCTGGGGCGTGCTCTCTCTCTCTTTGGGAGTTTATCAAGGTTTAACTGCTATCTGCTCTCCGCATGCTCAAACAATGCAGAACAGCATTTGTAACCACACATGGAGATTGGCTGTCACACAAACCTGCACCTCTGTCAAGGTAAATAGGGTGGCACTTACTGAGTTGAACCAATAACATGCTGAAAGCCCATCATGGTTCACCAGTCAATGACCTAGGAGTGGCATTGATTGGAGTGTCATGAGTGTGTGAGTTTCCTTGTTCACACTGAGGGTCATAGCTCTTTCTTTTTGCCATTAATCCATCCAAACATTTATTGATCACTATTTCACTGAAGGATGAATGATCCCCTGAAGATGTATATTTCTTCTGCTGCTGCTTTTCCCCCCTGCCCATCTGACTTTTTTTCTTGTCCTCAAACTTCTTTCTCTTTATGTACCTTAACATCTTTTGTTGGTCTTTGCACACATTTCCTTGTTATTGCCCACTGCTAAAGGTGAATGGACAATAATGTTTATGCCTTTACCTATGTGTTTGCTTGTCTGTTATTTTAGCATAGATTCATATAAACTAGTGAGCAAAATTTAATGAAACTCACTGAAATTAATCATTGATGTACATCTATAACTTAATAACTTTTGGAGTCAACCTATTTGTAGCCTTAATGAACCCCACCTTTTATGACTTCGGATCTACCATCATGTTTCAGTAACTGTTCTGTGTAAAAAAGTCCTCTGTATTATTTTTGAATAAGTGTTTACATTCTGAGGTTTTACTTTCAAACATCTAGTCTATAAATATATGGTTTTACATTTCTTCCAAGACCCATAAAAACACAATGCAGAAATAAAATCGTGGTAGCAATTTATAATAATTACAGCTATTTAACCCTTATTTAATCATTTATGAATGAGTAAATAACTTTAAAAACAGTATTAAGGATGATTCATACTTAATACACTAACCTGTCATGGCAGCACTGTTGCCTCACAGCAAGGTCCCGTGTCCAAGCCCCGGGTTGGACCCGGGGTCTTTCTGTGTGGAGTTTACATGTTCTCCTAGTGTTTGCGTGGGTTTACTCCGGGTGCTCTGGTTTCCTCACACAGGCTAAAAACATGCAAGTTAGGCTGCCTTCAGGCCCAGACCCACCACCTCATGTTTCTGGTGGTGCTGAAGCCGTGAACAGACACTGCTGTGGTTTGAAACAGTTCTCCATAGTTCTTATAGGTCCCTGAAGTGTCCAGCCTAATCTTGTCTTCACTGCAGCTGGTCCACCTGGAGGACCTAACCTTACAGGTTCAGTGGGTGTAATAAGGTGAGGATTGTCGTTGCCTATGAGGACCAGGGGCTGAGCATCTTTAAAGGATTTAAGAGGGAGACCAGTGAGATGTCTGTATTTCTTTCGTAGATTCTCAACGGGGTACGAGTGTTCTGCAAGTCCCAGAAGATCAGCTGTGAAAGCTCCTTTGACTGCGAAACGGGTTTTGCAGTTAGATGCAGGGTCTAAGTCAAATATTGGCTCACTGTTAATCGACTGTAGAATTGATAAGTCACTGGTAGCTCTGTCAGTAAACAACTTAGCTAATTAATGTTGGTAGATCTGTATATTTAGAACTAGTTCATTTGAGTACTGTAGTTTAGTTGATCTTCTTGTTTATTGGTGGACTATAGAAAGTAAGATATTTTTGCCATGATAATGTACAGGTTTTACATTGTCATTTTCTCTTATGTTTAGGACCACACACACATATACACACACACCCACACACCTATACACATACATCCCACGTACCACCAAAGGGAGATAAAGTCTGCTTAACCGGAATGCTGATTGTAACCTGCACTATCTTAAATAAAGAAGAAACAGACGACGAGCCTCAGTTTTCTCTATGTCCTGACCGACACCCAGTGGCGAGCGTTAACTTCAAGCCAGCAGTAACAGTAA
Source organism: Kryptolebias marmoratus (assembly GCF_001649575.2). Taxonomy (NCBI): domain Eukaryota; kingdom Metazoa; phylum Chordata; class Actinopteri; order Cyprinodontiformes; family Rivulidae; genus Kryptolebias; species Kryptolebias marmoratus. The sequence continues at coordinate 24,748,522 of NC_051436.1, forward strand.
CTCAGTTGTCTACACTACACAACATGTGTTAGACATGTTAGACATGTATTAATGGTTAGATAATGTTTGAATTGATTATATACTTATCTTGCAGTGAATAATAATTAAAGCTATTGTTAGTAGTTAAGTCTTTTTGAAAACCCTTCCAAAGTGAAGACTAGTTATGCTTTAAATAAGTATTTGTTAATGCAGACAAAACACACAAGTTCCTTTTACCTGTGGAAATCAGACCAAAATCAGTCAAAATAAAGCCAGGAGACGGGGAATACAAAACATAGCAATGCATTTACATTTTTGAGTCTCAAAACTCTTAAGTTGTGTACTTCAAATACAGCAAAATTGTAGTATTCTGTGAGTCTGCTTCCTGGTTGCTGGTTCCTGTTTTCCCATTGGCTGGTTACTCAATCATCTGCATATTTATGATTATATTTATTTATTTTGTCACTGTACTGAACAGAAAATGATGTCTCAAGAAGAATATTGTACAACTCCAGATCCAATAATGCTGGTACGTATAGTAAAATGTAAATAAAAATAGAGTGCAATGATTTTTAAATCTCATAAATATATATATTATTCACAATGGACCACAGTACACATATCAGATGTCTAAACCAAGATATTTTACCATATTCATGAAAAAATAAGGTACTTGTGAATTTAATGGCAGCAACACATCTTAAATAAATTTAGAATAAGTCATGTGTACTCCTCTGAAACATCTCTTCCTTTAAAAATAGCAACTAGGAACTGATAAAAAACAATTGCTGGAGTTTTGCATGGAGATTGTTGTCTCATTTGTGTCTGATGTAGGATTCTAGCTGATTAACAATCCTGGGTCTTCTTTAGCAAATGATTAGCAAATGATTTTATGATGTGGCCAATGTTTTCAGTTGGTGAGAGGTCTGGACTATAGGCAGGCCATATTATCCAGACTTTTTTCTATGAAGCCATGCTGTTGTAATGGATGCAGTATGTGGTTTACCATTGTCTTGTTGAAATATGCGAGGTATTCTCTGAAAAATACATTTTCTGGTTGGGGGCTTGTGTTATTCTAAAATCTGTGTCTAAAGTTTACAGGCATCTAGTATTGATATTCAGCCTTGCCTTTTGGTCACAGAGATTTCTCTGGATTCTTAAAATCTTTTGATGGTATTATAAAATGTAGATGATAGGATATCCAATGTCTTCCTAATTTTCCATTGAGGAACATTTTTCTGAAAATGTTTTTCTGAAATTTTTTATTCATGCCCAGTTATTAATAGCCAGTTAACCTAATTAGTTGCAAAATGCTTCTCCAGTGGTTTCTAATTCATACTATTTTCCTTCACATTTTGTTGTTCCTTTCCCCACTTTTTAAAGATATGTTGCTGCCATCAAGTTCTAATTTATATTATTTTTTTCCTAAAATGCTGTTCAATTACTTCATTAGCATCATCTATTTTTAAAAGTATTGTGTTATTCTGCAACAATTTCTGTTTATCCTCTCCATGGATTTTTTTTTCATCTCTGGGGCTTGGAACGCATAATAAACCAGACCAAACTCTTTAAAGTTCATACTTTTTACTTACATGTTTCATTTTGCAAAGTTGATTTGGTTTTAACTTTATTCCTAAAGCACATATTATGCTACATTTTATAATACTATTAGGTACACTGATGTTTAATTAGCTACTCACTGTATTGAAAACTGGGGAAGTTTTGTTTTGAGATGCAGTCACTTTAACATGGTGAGGGTCTGTTCTACAGTGGTTTGTCTTACTTATTGAGCAACCTAATGAACTCAGAGATACAAAGAAATGGTAACATAGAGCACTTTCAAGGTTATATATAGGTGAATTTAATTATTAAGTACAGGAATGGATACATTTGGGCTGTGTTTAGGATATGTTTTCAAGTTCTTTTGTTCAGGTTGTGAACAACCTTTTCACATTACATTACAGGAGTTAAACAAATCTGATTGTCAGATGTACAGAGTGATACTTTGTACTTGCGTACTTGAGTTTTCACATTGAGCAAAGTGGAAAGAATGATAATCGCTTAAAGCCAGTGTCTCGCTGAGCTGTGGCAATCAGAGACTTGTTGGTGGCTCAAAATTGTGAGAAACATTTCAAAGACTTTTCAGATGGAGTCTTGCTGTTTTCCAAATGTTTGCAGCCAACCAACCAGCAAGCCATGTGGCTCCATTTTGGCTTTTAAAAGGGTTTTCTAGGCTGTGCACATTTTTTCGTTGTTCATCTCCACCCACACTGTATCCATCTTGGCCCTCTTTGTACCCATCTATTTAACCACCCTCACATTATAATTTAATCTACTGTTGTACACTTTTGAAATGGAGGTAGATTTGGACCAGTATTTTTAAGTCATTATTATTGACCATTGAAGTGGGTAGACCTGGAAGTTAGACGCTGTAGCCTCAAATGTTTTATGTCATAAGAAGAACTCCTGTGCAGCTGTCAAAATACTGCTCTAGATTTTACAGAAACTGAATTCAGAAGAATTTGAGAGGTATACAAAAACACTGCAAGTATTTGGGATAAAAATTGTTGCACAAAGCAACAAAAATGAGAGCCTCTACAACTTATATGAGGAAATTGAGAAACCCAACATTTTTTAGATAATTTACAGATGTCCTTATGAATGCTGTTCACAAGCTAGTCTCCAACAGTCACAACCTAGTGACATACTGGCTTAAGTGTCACCAAAACAAAAATAAAAAAGCAAATATACTTCCTTTTAAAATGAAGAAATATCTCTTCAACTAATATAAACTAAATGTGTTTCATTCAAATTGCTGTACTTATATTTTGAATGATAACTTGCATCATAGAAATGTCAGGACCATTTTTTTTTTTTTGTTAGCAAAAAAAAACTAATTCACAAAAGAATTGTACAACCACAAATGCTTGGACGTGCTGATGACTGACTTGCTGATGTTCAAAGTAAGACATTTTGAGTCACTTCCTGTTTTGCCTGCGGGTAGCTGGAGTAATATGTTTGCTCTAGAAATCTTTTGATTTACTGTATTTATCTAACTATAAAAACAGTTCTACATTCTCGTAGAATGTAAAGATTCAGTAAAGTGCTGTATGAATGTGTGTGGATTGGTAAACGAGGGAACAGATTGTGTCGTAAAGCACTTTGCATGGCGTGGTTGGCTAGAAAGACACTATATAAATACAGTCCATTTACTATTTTGTATGTAAACACGCTTTATACAGTTTTCTACTGTTGCATTGTACTTGAGGCACCTGTGTCTTTCAACACTCTGGTTTTTATTGGTGTATTTGAGATCTGCTAGCTCTAGCTAGTATTAGTTTAGCATTGTTTCTGATACTCCCCCAGCTTCTTCTGTCTCACTTGCTTTGTGTGTCAGATGTTTAGCTATTCCTCTGCCTCTTTTAGCAGTAATGTAACATGTAATGTAGTCTTATGGTAGCTTTGGAGGAAAGGCTGTCTGAATTGGAAGCTCAGCTCCAAGCTGCTGAAAAACCATTAGCTAGCCAGGTCCCTTTAGGCAGTGCGGAACCACTAAGCTCCCATTATTGGTCCTTTATAAATAAAATTATTTCAATTAGAGAGAAAATTCACACGATCCTTCCTGCTATTGCCTCTGCTTCCCTATCAAATGAAGCAGCTCTGGAAGTGTCAATAGAACCTGAAATGTATTTGGACTGTTTTGATCCTGTTGAGCTTTCCAAATTGTCAACATGTCTGCTAGATCCCATCCCAACCAGAATTTTCAATGAGGTGTTCCCCTTAATTAACATCCCTAGTTTGGATCTAATTAATTTTTCTGTAATAAATGGTTACGTACCACAGAGCTTTAAGGTTGCTGTAATTAAACTTTTACTTAGGAAACCCAATCTTGATTCAGGATTTCTGGCCAATTATAGACCTATATTTAATCTCCCTTTATTCTCAAAAATTATGTCCCACTATTCTCAAAAATTCTTGAGAAAATAGTAGCAAATCAATTGTGTGAATATCTGGACAGAAATAATCTGTTTGAGGAGTTTCAGTCAGGGTGTAGAGCTCATCATAGCACAGAAACAGCACTGGTCAAAGTTACTAATGACATTTTCATGGCAACTGTCAGTGGATTTGCCTCTATACCTTTCCTGTTAGATCTCAGTGCTACATTAGATACAATTGATCACAATATTCTATTATAAAGACTTGAATATCACATTGGGAATTAAAGGAATGACTCTAAAAAAAATTTAAATATTTTAAATCATATCTGATAGATTCCAGCTCATAAATGTTAAAAATTAATCTTCTTCATAGTCCTGGTTTCCCAGTTTGTCATGGAGTTCCTCAGGGTTCAGTGCTTGGACCAATACTCTTCACTTAATAAATACTTTCATTAAATGAAGTTGTTGACAGCACAGAACAAATTTTATTTTTTAATGTTGATGATACTTAGTTATATTTAACCATGAAATCTGATGAATCCAATCAAATACTTAAATTAAAGGCATGTTTTAAAGACTTCAAAATCTGGATGACTCTTAATGTGTCAGGATTCTGATTTTTTCTAATTTGAGCAGTTCAGCGATAGACGGACACAAAGACAAAAGTAACGTCTTAAAGTGTATATATATAAACTTACTTTTTGAATGACCATTGGGCCATTTACAAGCAGACAATCATTTTAAGAATATGAAGACAAAAAAAGCCCAGTGACAATTAGCTGAAGTGCCAAGACTTTTGAAGACTGCATGACATTAACAAAGTGACAGTCATCTTCAGCAAATGAGTTATGGGAGCACACTGAGGACAAAGATGTTAACACTCTTTTAATAAGAGACTAAGTCAGTGATTTAGAAAATTACAGAAAATTCAAATGGCTGAGAAAAAAGATATATACCTATGTTCCAGGCATCAACCTGATTTCATGTTGTTGGGTTTGATGGTGACGGAGGCGAACCCAGAGAACAAAAAGCTGGCGAGGCAGCGAAACAAAAACATAAACTAAATCTAGTTACACAGAAGGAACATGGGATGAGGACAAAAGAAGAATGATCCGACGGAGTAGTGGAGTAAGTCACCGAGTTTTAAACACAGAGGAAAATGAGGTAAGTGGGCATAGGTGAGTGATCATAATTACTGCCAGGTGGAGATAGGCGTGGCCGGTAAACAGATGACAAAACTTGGGAGAGGTAGATGAAAACAAACACAGACACGAGAGACAAAGGCAGAAAAATGGTCACAGGCATACTATGATCTTGATGTTGTTGGGTGTTGCCAAAAAAATTACATCAGAGGAGTGTTAAGCAACCTTGCTATGATGACCCTGCCAACATCTAGGTGGCCCTCAGAGACTGTGTAAAATTGCATTAGGATGAGGCAGGTTGTGCTACACTCGACAATCAAAAAATGGTTGTAATCTCAGGTAACTTTTGGTTTAGGCCAGGCAGATACAAAGGCACATCAAAGTTTAGTGTTCAGTGTCTTAATTAGGGGTGGAGATTAGCACCTGCCACTGGCATTTGAAGTGGCAGGTGAATTTGATCAACACAAACGCCACTGTGGCAGGTTGGCAATTTGAACAGAAAAGGTGTTATTTGTCCTCTTGACATATAGGGGACAGCAATGTGCTCGAGTTGCTGCTAAATGCAAGAAGGAGAAAAGTTTAGCAGACACTCTTTACCAGTTGGTTGCGGTATTGATTCCTTCAGTTGTTTACCAACCACCAATAAAAATCAAGAAGAAGAAGAAGAAACAATTTAAGGAGTAGCATTAGCAATGTGGCGGAACATTTCGGGAGTTAAGCGGGTGGCAGACAACAAAAATGTTTTTCAAGAGTAGTCGAGGGATGAACCGAAAGTTAAACAACATTTTTTTTTTACTAAATCAATGACGTCATGACGTCGGTCAGTGTGCGTTCGCGCCTACGGCCGGTGTTCTGGCGATCAGGAAACCAACCCACACAGATCAGTACCTTCCGTTTCACTCTCACCACCCTCTGGAACACAAACTCTCTGTTATCAGAACTCTACGGCATCGGGCTGAACATGTCCACATGAAGACAGAAGGGAAGAAAAAGGAACAGAAACACATAAAAAAATGCTCTCCAAACATGTGGGTATCCCAATTGGGCTTTTGTCAAGTCAGCTAGGAAATCCACAAAACACACCACGGAACAGAACAAGGAGAGGAAAAGAGGGAAGAACATTGTCACTCCTTACATTGCTGGAGTATCTGATAAATTCATAAGGATTTTCTCCAAACACAACATCCCAGTACATTTCAAACCCAACAAGACTCTCAGGCAGAGGCTGGTTCACCCTAAGAACAAAACACCCAAACCCAAACTGAGCGGAGTTGTGTATGCAGTTCAGTGCAGCGAAGAATGTTCAGACCTCTATATTGGAGAGACCAAACAACCTCTCTACAGACGCAAGGCTCAACACAGGAGAGCCACCTCTTCTGGACAGGACTCAGCTGTCCACCTACACCTCAAGAATAAGGGACACTTCTTTGACGACCAAAATGTTCATATTATGGACAGATGGTTCGAGAGAGGGGTAAAAGAAGTCATTTATGTCAAAAAGGAGAAACCAACATTAAACAGAGGAGGAGGTCTCAGATTTCAGCTTTCAAAAACATACAATGGAGCTTTAGGCCTGATCCCCAGTCAGTTTCACTCCAATCAACACCTGCACTCATGTGATCAGAGTGGCCCTTTCAGTGACTCAGACAAATAAGGACCCTAACGAGCCTCTATTGTTAGGAGAGTGAGAACAATTTGCAAGCAATCCAGCTTACATCACATCTCAGCTTTAAAAGCTCAACTTCACACTCTCTATATCTGAATAGGGATAATTATCGACCCATAGCTTTAGCCAGTGTATTATCCAAGGTTCTGGAGAAGATTATATTGAATAAGATTGAGCATTTTCTTCTTACTTCTGAAAACCAATTTGGTTTTAAATCGCAGCATGGCACTGATATGTGTATATTTGCTTTGAAAGAGATTTTAGACTTGTATAATAGACATAACTCTACAATTTTTATGTGCTTCATTGATGCCTCAAAAGCTTTTGATCGGGTTAATCATGACAAGTTATTTCATAAGCTACAAAATAGAGGGGTCCCTGGATCTATTATCAGGATTTTATCCTTTTGGTACACGCATCAACTGATGTATGTAAGATGGGGTAATTGTGTGTCAGCCCCTTTTAAAATAAGTAATGGGGTTAGACAGGGAAGTATTTTGTCTCCTCTTCTGTTTAATGTATATATGGATGATTTATCAAAGTGGCTGCAGCAATGTGGGACAGGATGTGTTGTTGGTGGGTCTATAATTAACCATCTCATGTATGCCGATGATTTAGTTATTTTCAGTCCTTGTAGTGCTGGTCTTCAACAATTATTGAGGACCTGCTCAAACTATGGCCAGGAGTATGACATTCAGTACAATGCACTGAAAAGTAATATTATGGTTGCAAGGACTAAGGAGGATCAGAAGTTGGTACTTCCGGATTTCTTCTTATCGGGTGTTGTTCTTAAAGTTTGTACTGCCGTGAAATATCTGGGTCATTATATAACTGATGATTTAACTGATGACATGGACATCAACAGACAACGGCGTCTAATGTATGCACAAGCCAACATGCTGTTACGCAAGTTTCGGATGTGTTCGGTTTCAGTTAAAGTGGCTCTCTTTAAGGCATTTTGCACCCCACTGTATACTGCCCACCTTTGGCGACAGTATAAACAAAGTACTCTACAGAAGCTTAAGGTAGCCTACAATGACGGAATGAGGATGCTGCTCAGGATGCCGAGATGGACTAGTGCTAGTCAGATATTTATCGGTGTTGGGGTCTCCACTTTTCATGCTCTGCTGCGATCTCTTATGTACAGGTTTATGGGGAGGCTTTGTGTCTCTACAAACAACATTATCTTGTCACTAACAGATATCTCACGGAGTTCAGTTAGGTGTAAGTCCAAAATGTGGACTCACTGGCGATGTAGCCTTATGGCAACTCAGTGACTTGGTTTGTGCTTGCTATATTTTTAAATTTTCTTTTTACTACTGTATTTTATTATCTTATTTTTGTTTTCTTCATACTATGGACCTACTTTGCGTCTTTAATAAAGTTGATTGATTGATTGATTGATTGAATTGAGAAAGCTCCTCGGATGAGAAGCAAAACGTCTCCAACTACAGAATAGAAGTCCAGTTGTTTTTGTTTTATAACCTTTTTTGAACCCTAACTATAGGATTTCATAAATGTAGGCACGGTGTCAGACAGACAGAAACTGGAAGTTGGTTCCACATGTGAGGAGCCAGAAAACTGAAAGCAAAATCGTTTATTAAAATTTGTGATGTTTTTCCTGGTTTTGTTTGCACTTCATTTGCTTCAAATTCCTTTAGATTTGTTTGCCAACCAGTTCCATCATGTTTTGCCCACAGTGACAAGAGAAAAAAACAAAAAAAAACATCTGCAGTGTGTGAAAACATATATGATTACACAGAGGTGAGAAACCTCTATGGAGGGAGATATGATTTCCTCAAGATGTTATTAAATTTTATCCTACTGGGAGCCTGTATACGTGTTACAGTGTCTGACAGCCATTTAGTCACTTTGGTTGGGGAAATCATGCCAAATAAATCCACCATGTCAAAATCCCTCCTCAGCTTAACAAATGTTAAAGGGATAGTTTGATATTTTTGATTGTGTGGAGTATTTATGAGCAGTAAAAGCCTATTTCATACTATGGTCCTGGGATATAGGTACAAAGGTAAGCTACTTTTTAGATATGCCTACACACATGAAGTGACATCACAATACCAGCAGAGTTGCAGCAGCACTCTTAGATAAAGACTAGCACTTAATTTCACACATATTCGCCAACTGGGCTACGTGACTACCTCCTTTGCCAGATTAGAGACATAAGAGTGGTGAATCAACTTCAACCTCTCATTTTTACCTGCCACCATGAAATGCAGGTAATCATGAAATTGCCTGTGAGTATGAAGCTAAAACAGTCTCATAATCAGACCCTCCAGGATTTCGCGATGATGCGATCACAACTATTAACGCAAAATCAAGCAAACCCCATGAAATCGCAACTTTTTGAAACTTTGCCCAAAACACTACAACTTTAACCTGATATTTATGGTGGAATACAAAATAATCCCAAATAACTCAGGAAGAAGAGATGTAACGTCACTTCCTATTAACATCAGAATGCCGGGAGCATTCAGGAGCAGCGACCGAAGTGAAAATGTGCGCTAATGCTTCACATTTGCTTCACATTTGCCCACAAAGATTTCAGCAAAGGATCGCGCAAAACACCGCAGTGAAGTTAGTTTTAAGTTGGATATTGGATATTCGCGTTCCGCGGAGTTAGCTGCGTCTAGTTCACGGCTGACCCGAAACAGGAACGCTAATGTTGGCCAGCCGTCCCTAAGTGAACCACCGCGGGGAAGCTGTTTTTCACGTCCTGCAGTGTAATCATCGAACATAAACGCAAGTCATCCATCGACACTTTGTGTCTGCAAAATATGTGAGGAGAGCTGCAGACGAGGGACAATCCAGAAATGGTCATGAATGTCAGTTTATAAGCTATCAAAGTTCTCAAATAAAGCACCTTTTGAGAATGTCAATTTTTGTTGGTAATTATCTTACAAACTAGGAAGTATTTTTGGTTTATATATTAAAAGTTATTGTTTTTAATTGATTTTAGTATAAAAAAAAAAAATCGCAACTTTTAGGAAAATGCCCCGCGAAATCATGCATTTTAGCCTGCAACAATCACAAAAAATGTCTGCGAAATCCTGGAGGGACTGCATAATTCACAAATGTGCAGAACGATTCACACATGCACAGAAGGATTCATACGTGCACAGAACAAGATTTATAACTGTATTTCCAATGCAAACAAAAAATATCCTTATTTACAAACTGCTTCTGGACTGTGGACTTCGCTACATCTGTGTGTGAATTTTGAGACTTCCCTGACTTTTTTCTACCCACGTTTTTTTTTTCTAACTGGGAATTATCTTCAACAAATCAGTTATGTTCCTTGTTTCAGGCAATCATAAGAACGCACGCCCACGTGGGACGTAATTTACTTCTAAGCCAATCACATTAAGCTATTCAAACGCTGCGCTATAGACCCGTTAACAGCCTACATCAGCAAGAAGCTGTGCGTGTGAGATCTGTACCGTCAGCTCATTTGTGCATGCTCCATATATTTGTGTGTTTGTCTGTCTGTCTGTCTGTCTGTTAGCAAAGTATTTCATGAACCCCTGGATGGATTCTAATGAAATTATCAGAAAGTAATAATTATATGTACTTTTGAAATCAACCTGATTGAAGATGGCCACCACAGCTAACTGACTTTAGTAAATACCAAAACTATTATAATTCAGTCAATTTTACAGATACTGAGCTAAAATGGGGTGTTGTAGTAGCTTTGGTTAATCCCTAGCAAATACTTTGAATGGTAGCAGCTCATGTGATATCTTTGTTTAAAACTTTTGCATGCAGTCTGAGATAACATCACCTCTTACTCCTATCTGAAATAAATTTGACGTCTCACCAGGCTGCCATGATTGTGGCTTTATGGGGTGGTATAACAAATGTCTGACAAAGTTAGGAGATTTACTTGATAGACAAATTCTACTACCTTTTGTACAGCAGCAACAAATTTCTAACTTGGAAAAGGTGATTTCTTCAGGTATTTTAAAATCAGACATTTTGATATCAAAGTTGCATCATTACTTTCTCGTAACAGGTATCTTTACAGGTATAAAAGAAACATATCAGTTTCTTCTACAGAGCTCCAATTTCCAGTTTATTCATAAAATTACAAGCCACAAAATAATCTTGAGAAAGAGATCTGTGTTTTTAATCACACATTTGTAAGAGGCTAGGACTGTTTCTGTTTGTAACCCAACCAAATCTGTTCAGTATAAGGTCCTGTATTGTTTGCATGTTACACCAACTCTTAAGAACAAAATGAATGCCTCTGCTGTAAGTGTAAATGTGAAGTTGCTAATTAGACCATGTGTAAAACTGCAATGCTACTGGTTAAGTACTGTGGAAGAATTTTTGTCATTTTTTTTCTGTTCCCTTTGACCTGGACCTTGTGTGCTTCTTGTTTTCCCTAATCCTCACATCAAAAATATAAAACATAAAAGACTTCCCAAAGTTACTGTTGAGTGTAATATTATTTTGATTTTCTGGGCAAAGAACTCTATCCTGGTTAGGAAATCTTGGGACGATCTTACAATGGAGTGTAGTCCTACTGAGTACAGTTCATGCCTGCTTTACTCTACAGTGGACACTTTTTGTGGGGTATGGGATATACTTAAAGGGGACCTATTATGCAAAATTCACTTTCTGTATGTTTTTGTACTTCCATTTGGGTATCTTCTGCTTCTAGAAACAGTTCAAGCGCAAAAAAAAAAAAGAAACACCGAACCGTTTTTTGGCAATAAGTAAATGTTTTCTGGTGTCTGCAAAACAACCTGTTTCAAAAACCTCAGAATTATTGCATCACAAGCCCCGTTACCTAGCAACCCCAAGCCAAGCCAAGCCAAGTCCCTCACCTAGCAGCAACCTAAGAGGAGCTCCACCCACTTCATTACAAGAAGACCATTATGTTTGTTCTGCTGGTTTTACCACTGAACAATGTCTGCTGGAAAAAGAAAATGTTGTGTTGTCAACTGTAATATAGAACATGTGTCTATATTGCCAGTGTCCCGACCTGCTACCAGTCAGGTTTCGGACCCACTTATTGCCGCTCTCCTACTTGACAAATGTCAGTTCGAACCCGCTACATGCCCCTGTCCCAAACTCAAAATCCTTAGTTTGAATTCATACCGATATAAATGTGAATCAGATCTGCAGCTTTAAATCCTCCAGCAAGTTTTTATGTTTTGTGATGGGACACTGAGTTGTAGGGGCATGGCCAACAGCATCTTATTTGCATAAAAGTGATGTAGCCCTAAAACCGCTCGAACTGAAATGAGCTCAAAATAGGCAAAACTGATCAGGTGAAATCTCAATATCTGAGAATGATTTAGTGTATTAAATGTAATGAACATGTTTTGTATAGCTCACAGACCTATCTTAACTTAAGCATAATAGGTCCCTTTAAACCAAATTGGATCCAGGCATTTCTGAATATTAGTGTGACTGACAGTTTTCCAAGTTGTTGAGATGCATCATTTTTTAACAAACTTCTCAGAAAGTAATCATCAGATGTACATCTACAACTTATTGAGTCAACCCAATTCAAGATAGGTACCACAGCCAACTGAACTTTGAAAACACAAAAATGGCTATAACTCCCACCAGTTTTACAATAATTGAGCTAAAGTTTGGTGTGGTAGTAACTGACAGTCATTCACATATACCCCAATTACTAACAAATCTCTGCTCATTGAGTTTTTTTCAATTTTTCTTGAGATCACGTATAATGGTATTCACAGTATTCCCTGGTTTCCCTTTTGCTCTGACTGATATTTGTCCCAGCTGGCATTGTGTAATAAAAGTCATTCATAACCTCATGCTCTTTTCAACCTGCATTTGAGTCCCTTTTACCTGAACACACAATTATGTTGTCAGGATTCGGGTTCTTTTCTAATAGAGCAGCTCGGCAACAGACAGAGATATGAGACCAAAACGTAACGGTAAGGGACTTTATTTACAGTGAGGATTGTGCACACGAGAACAGGAGCCGGGACCTGGAAACAGAGGACATAATGAGTAGAGAGTTCTTCAAGTAGTGAGCAGGAAGTAAGGTGAAGGTAATCTTTCTGGTGAGTGTTCTTACGAGGAGAAATGTTATCCAAAACACGGTGGAGATGGGACGAGGTGAGAAGTTTCCAGAGCAGGTTTGATGGTGTTTTCAGGTGGTTTGCAGGTAAGTTTCTCCTTTCCAATTTGCAGCGGATTTGCAGGCAGACAGGCACGGGTGAACAGGTGAGTACTTAACTTAGTGGAAGTTCTTGGATGTAGACCAGACTGGTTCCGGGATGGACAGGTAATCTTGAGGCAGATACAAGGCAAAAACAAAACGAAGGTCACAACAAGGATTTTCAGATCTCGAGATTCACAAAGGCTTTGCACGTTTACCACTTGGGAAGCAATGCTCCAGCGCTGGTCTGGTTCCCACCACAGCCTTAAGTACACCTGGTTCCCTGATGAGCCTGATCTGCTGCAGGTGAGGGAGGAGTGGCGACGAGGTGTCGATCACCTGCCTAGGATGGCCCACCAGGAAGTACTCACACACATCAAAATCCCAAGATCACCACATATGTCAGGTTTGAAATTGGCTTTTGTTGTAAATTGGCATGATATAAACAAAACTGAATTGATTATTCCTGCAATCATTACATTATTTCATGAGTCATTTGTGTTTGGCTGTGATACATTTACACTAAGTATATCTGAGGGAAAATTGTCATTGAATTTTCTCAGAGGTTGTTTTCTGTTTGATAAATACTAGTGATGTACACTTTTTCCAAGTCATTTTCACACACTGTGCTGTTTCTTATTTAGATCGTTTGTGTACAGTTTAGAAAACAAACATGAACAACTGAGCTTTTGTATAAATTTACTTTTAAACAGCATCAGTCATTTTAATTGCACTGATAATTTGCTGCTTCTTTATTGGATCTGGAAGAGCTAGTTAGGTATAGTTTGAAAAAAGTAACAAGTGTTTTTGGTTAACGCATTTACTTTTTTGCCCCTATCTGGGCTGCCACCTTACTGTGGTGGGTTTGAGTGTCCCAATGATCCTAGGAGCTATGCTGTCAGGGGCTTCATGCCCCTAGTAGGGTCACTCAAGGCAGACAGGTCCTAGGTGAGGGATCAGACAAAGTGCAACCCAGAGAGACCTTCCCATGGGCTCACCACCTATGGGAGGGGCCAAAAGGGTTGGGTGTCATGTGGAATGGCTGGTGGCCGAAGGCGGGGACCTTGGCGCTCTGATCCTCAGCTGCAGAAGCTGGCTCTTGGGACGTGGAATGTCACCTCTCTGGTCGGGAAGGAGCCTGAGCTGGTGTGTGAGATTGAGAGGTTCTGGCTAGAAATAGTTGGGCTCACCTCAATGCATGGCTCTGGCTCTGGAACCAGTTGGAAACTCTTTCACTCTGGAGTTGTCCCTGGTGAGAGGTGCCGAGCAGGAGTGGGCATACTTGTTGCCCCCCATCTTGGTGCCTGTACGTTGGGGTTTACCCCGGTGAACGAGAGGGTAGTCTCCCTCCACCTACGTGTGGGGGGACGGGTCCTGACTGTTGTTTGCGCTTATGCGCTGAACAGCAATTCAGGTTACCCACCCTTTTTGGAGTCCTTGAGGGGTTACTGGATGCATTGTGTCTACACCGGCCAGTTTGGTCGGGAGGCGAGGAACTCCTCCTCGTGTTGCGGGGGGCGGGGCCGCGGCGCGGGGGGTGCGCTACCGAAACTTAGCCCAAGTTGTGTAAACAACGAAAGCTCTATGGACAAAGTTGGCCCCGTGTTGTTGCTGTTTTTTAAACTTATGGGGATTCTCCTGAGACTTCAGGAAGAGAGGCGCAGTGGAAGAAATGCTCTGGATGCCGCGATTGTTGCGCGGAGTAGGACAGCTGTTATCCGCCGGAGGTTTCAGGCTTTACAGCACCTTCAGCTGGGGGACAGACGGCATAAACGTTGCAAGGTAAGCTAACACTGTTGTTTATAGTCCTACCTTCGCTCTTTATGCTTGCATCTGGTCACACCCACGACCAATGAGTGAACAGGAGCTAAGCTTGTGCCACCCACGAAGCAGGGCTGGCCCGGCTGGCCGGACTCTGAAGCAGCTATAGACAGGTATAGATACATACAGCATATGTTGCCTTCATTATAAGGCTTATATCAGGCTTTTAATTTATTGCGGCTCCAGACATATTTGTTTTTTGTTTTTTCGGTCCAATATGGCTCTTTCAGCATTTTGGGTTGCCGATCCCTGTCTTAGCCTAAAGCCTTGTTAGTAGTTAGTAGAAAAATTTGATGATTACACAGGAATTGTTGTGGGCATGTTTACGCAGATAAGCCGGTGAGCTTTAATAGAGCCATTTTGCTTCTACTGCTCTACTGAGAAGTCACTGGCCGAGGCTGTTAGAAGATACAGCCATCTTTACAACTGTTCCAGAAAAACTTATTAAAACTTGTTTTTGCTCAGCAGTTTCTGTTTCACCATCTGTTTCTACCAAGACTCCAGATCTAACACAAATTTACACCAGTTATCATAATTTGGCCACAGTTTTTAACAAAGGGAGCCCTCTCTTTGACACCTCATTGACCGTATATTTGCTCTATTGATCTCCCTGGTGCTCCTCTCCCTTCAACCCACTTATATAAACTTTCAGGTCCTGAGAAAGATACTATGAAAGATAACATTGAGAAATCAAAGCTTCTGGGATCATCTGTCCATCCACATTTCTGGTTGGAGCACTTTATTTATTTATTTATTTTAACGAGGAGAAAGACAAAACACTATGGCCCTGCATTGACTATCGAGGTCTCGACCAAATCACCAAAAAAGCAAGTATCATTTACCCCTCACTTGGTGTTTGAACACCTTCATTCAGCCAAGATTTTCACAAAATTAGATCTATGTATTGCTCAAGATTTAGTTAAAATTAAAGGAGATGTGTGGAAGATGGTTTTTAAAACCTCTTTGGGCCACTTCAAATACCGGGTCATGCCATTCAAACTGACTAATGCACCAACAGTTTTTTAGAGTTTGGTCAATGATGTGTTGAGAGACTCAATGTGTTTTATTTGGTTTATTTAAATGATATCCTAATCTACTCCCTCAAAGCCCTGCAGCACCACAAGCATGTATGAGCAGTCCTCCCGAGGTTACTTGAGGACCAACTTTTTTCAAAGCTGAATTTCATGTCACCACTGTATCTTTTCTGAGATTTATCTTTGAGATTGGGCAGGTTCAGACAGATCCAGACAAAATCAAGCCTATGGCTAAGTGGCTAGTTCCAGAGAACCGCAAACAACTTCAACGCTTCCTGGGTCTCGCTAATTTCTACTGCTGATAAATTAGAAATTACAATCAAACTGCTGCTCCTCTCACTTAACTCACATCCACTCTACAACTGTTAATCTGGACCCCTGAGGTGGACATGGTCTTCAGTAAGGTAAAAGACCCAGACTCCAAGAAACAGTACATCCTCAAGGTGGATGCATCGGAGTCAGGACTCGGAGCCGTTCTGTTACAGCGATCTGAAGTAGATGAGAAACTTCATCCCTGCGCTTTCTTCTTTTGTTGACTCTCCTCAACAGAGAGAAACTGTAATGTTGGGAGCTGAGAGTCACCTGCAATCAAGTTAGCATTAGACGAGTGGAGACATTAGTTGGAGGGAGCAGAACACCAATTAATCATTTGGACAAATGATAAGAATCTTGCCTATATACAAACTGTTAAAAGGTTAAATGCTCGACAAGTAATATAGACCATCATAAACCGTTTTTTTTGTTAGTGTTTTGTTTGTTTTTTTTCAAAACAATTGGTTCAATATGTTTTCCACCTGCACAGCATTCCTACAAATATTGCTTCTGACCAAGGGCCCTGGGTCATCTCCCAAGTATGTGTAATGATTTATGTTTTTATTTATGCCATGCCTGGTTTTATTACATATTCAGGACTTTGAATGTAGCTGGGCTTTGGACGTGCTGACGTTCGTCATACGACATATTGTATCACTTCCTATTTTGCCTGCTGGAGCTGGAGTAATTTGTTTGCTCAAAGAATTTTTTAATTTGCTGAATTTATCTAACCTTGACAGTTTCTACATTCCAGTACACAAACACCCTCAATACTGTTATCTTCTATTATTGAACTGTTCTTGAGGCACCTTTTTGTCTTTCAACACTTCTTGGTTTTTATCTGTGTTTTTAGGATCTGCTAGCTTTTGCTGGCATTAGCTTAGCATGGGTTCTTGTTCTCTCCTGGCTTCTTCTGTTCTCACTTGCTCTGTGTGTCAAATCTTTAGCTATTCCTCTGCCTCCTTTAGCAATAATGATACAGTTAATAAATGTACCCTTTTTGTAGCTTTGGAGGAGAGGCTGTCTGAACTGGAATCTCGGCTCTGTGCTGGTGAAAAGCCAATAGCCACCCAAGTCCTGTTAGGCAGCTCAGAGCCACTGAGAGTAGCTCCCGGTAGCTATCCTCCAGGAGACCCCAAGCAGCCGGGACCCCAGGCCAGCTGGGTGACAGTTCAGAGTAAACATAGTGCTAAGGCTAAGCCTCCAGTTCACCACCGACCTGTTCACATTTCTAACCGATTTTCCTCACTTAGCAACACACCTGCTTAGAAGCCGGTCGTAGTAATTGGCAGCTTCATTGTCCAAAACGTGGCACTAGGTACTCCAGCAACCAAAGTCAAATGTATTCCGGTGGCGAGAACGGTGAAATATGATAAGATTCATCTCGGCGGTAATGACACCCAATTACGCCAATTCACTAAAATTAATGTCACTTCAGTGTGAAACTTTGCAAAAACTATGTCGGACTCCATAGTTTTCTCTGGCCCCCTCTCCAACCTGACCAGCGATGACATGTTTAGTCATATATCGTTGCTCAACCACTGGCTGTCCAGGTGGTGTCCTTAAAACAACGTGGGCTACATAGATAATTGAGGTGTTGTTTGGGAAAAACCTGGTTTGATGTGGAGAAATGGAATCCATCCAGCTTTAAGGTTGCTGTAATTAAACCTTTACTTAAGAAACCTAATATTGATTCAAGAGTTCTGGCCAATTATAGACCTATATTTAATCTCCCATTACTCTCAATAATTCTTGAGAAAATAGTTGCAAATCCAATATGTGAACATCCGGACAGAAACAATCCGTTTAAAAAGTTTCAGTCAGGGTTTAGAGCTCCTCATAGCACAGAAACAGCACTGGTGAAAGTGACTAATGATATTCTCATGGCCTCAGACAGTGGACTTGTGTCCATACTTGTCCTGTTAGATCTCAGTGCTGCATTTGATATAATTGATCACAATATTCTATTACAAAAGCTTAAACATGATATTGAAATTACAGGAACAGCTCTAAAATGGCTTCAATAATATTTATTTGTTAGATTTCAGTTTGTTAATTAGAGGTGTGCAATACTCCATACTTTAGTACTGATCCGATACTAAGTAAATACAGGGCCAGTATCACCGATACCGATACAGATACTTTTTATTACTTAAGTTTGATATATCATAAATCTTCTGACTTTTAGTTGTTTTTGTGTTTTTTCTTTTAAATAAATTTGTTAAATTCTGGACAGAATTTGGACAACGTTTATAGGTGTCCACAAAATACTTTAATAAAATATTAGCATGATAAACAGAAACAATACAAAAACAAAACAAATTTGTTTACATTTCTCCCTAAAAAAACAAAGTGCAAAAAACTATGAGCAAATCAAACTAAAAAATTTTTTGGAGGTAGAGTTAAAAAAACTACAATGCAAAAACAAAACTGTCTCCCCTTTAGTGAACTTTAGGGATATTTCTTTCGACGGGTTAGTGGGTTGCCGAAACTGCCTGGTTCCACTGGGTCACATGATGGTGCAAGGCCAGAGAAGACGTGTTGGAGAGGGGTTGAAAATAGAGAGAGAAAGTCAACTGGACCTGGCTCCTTCTCACAAGTTACACTAGTTATTTAGAGTCCACTTTGCCCTCCATCCGACTTTCACCCTGTACAATTGACTTTTTTGACGAACTGCGCTCTGCCACTCCGCGGTGCCGCTCCTCTCTGCCGCTCCTTGGCCAATCAGTGAGGAAGATCAGGTGAAATTAATTTACTAAGCAATCAAGGTGGGCAGGTACTTCTGGAGTAACAGATCTGTCACTCTGGTTTTTCGGTTTGAGACAGCAGCAAGCAGTGCTTGTGCACATTTGACTTTAGAGCTGTAAATGATTGATTGTCAAGATGACATGCATGAGCCTTTGGAATACTTTATGCTATTTTAGTAAATAGTTCACTTTGGAATTTCATCAAAAGATGTTATTAATTCTGCACAGATTGTTTGGATAATTTGATGAAACATCAGATTGAAAGTAGAAGTTATTTAGCAAGTTTACTCTTTACAGTTTGATCTTTATTTGTCTTCTCTGCTGACAAAACAAAAATACTGAGTAAAAATGTTCTTTCACTCAGGTTCCAAAATGAAGATGGAAGAGGATGGAGGAAAATCTTTATATGATGAATGCAAAAAAAGAACTGCAAAACAAACTAACAATTGCAGTCACTTGCCAAGGCTTTCTCTTCAGTTTGTTAAGAAAACTTGATAACAACTATAACATTCAGATTGCTAGTTCTGAAAAACCTTGGGATTTGAAAGGATTTATCTCACTCTGTCCAAAGATTATTTAACTTTCAACTGACTACAGTTCTCCTGTAAGACAAAAAAGAGTTTATTAAAGGGGACCTATTATGCAAAATTCACTTTTTGCATGTTTTGGTGCTTCCATTTGGAAGAAAAAAAAAGTAAAAAAAAAAAAAAACACCCAGCCATTTTTGACAATAAGTAAATGTTTTCTGTTGTCTGCAAAAACAACCTGTTTCAAAAACCTCAGAATTATTGCATCACAACCTAGCAATCCCAAGCCAAGCCCAGCCCCTTAACTAGCAAACCCAAGTGGAGCTCCACCCACTTCATTAGAAGAAGACCATCACGTTTGTTCTGCTGGCTTTACCGATGAAAAATGTCTGCTGGAAAAGGAAAATGTTGTGTTGTCGGCTGCAATATAGAGTGTCTAAATTGCCGCTGTCCCGACTCGCTACCGGTCAGAGTTCAGAGTGCCCCTGTCCCAAAGTCAGAACCCTGAGAGTTTGAATTAATAATAATATAAATGTACATCACATCTACAGCGTTTAATCCTTCAGTGAGCTTTTGTTTTGAGATGGGACACTGAGTTGGGGGTACGTGGCCAACAGCAGCTTATTTGCATAATGGTGACGTAGCCCTAAAACCGCTAATTCTGAAGTGAGCTCAAAACGGGCAGAACTGATCAGGTGAAATCTCAATATCTGAGAATGATTTTGTGCATTAAACTTAATGAATGGTGTGCAATATTGGTTAATATTGGTTATTACTGATGTATCTCATACATTTTAAAAGTCAAATAAGGAAAGGTGTAGAGGACAGAGCCTAAAGCAATATGTTTGTAAATGATTTTTAAACATTTATTTCATTTATTAAAGATTATTCAATGGAAACTTTCAACTTTCGTAAGTTTTAACTGTACGATTTTGAAGTCGGACTACTGATTATGACAACAAATAAGCTTAAAAAAATTGGAATGCAAAATTTTGAATGCAATAAAAAGGATTGTTTCTCCTTTTGGTGTTATTACTGTTATTTTATGTACTTAGAGTTAAGAATTTATGACCAAAATGGAGCTTTTGAAAGGTGTAGTTAGTAACAGTGTATGAGCATTTATTCAACAATAATTTCAGAACCTGGCAATCAGTTAACCAACAACAACCCAGATAGGTCCTTCAGACAACTTTGATATAAGTCTAGGTTTGACAGTCTTATCATGAATTGGAGCACAAACAAAATTAAAGGTCACGCAGATTGCTGATGTCATAGTTAGCATAATTGTTAGTTCATTTCAACCCCCACAAGTAACTGACTAGAGTAGAAGTAATAGTAACTAACTACTTTCATAACCACTAACTAGTGGTTAAGTTAGTTGTTATATTACTTAGTTCTGTGTGAGTTTCCTAATCATGGTATTTGAGGTAGGAAACTTTAACACTTTGCTGTTGGGTCCAAAGTGGTAGTGGTTGCCTAAATTGCCTAAACCTGTGGCGTTGGAGTCAAAGGTCGTGTCTGAGAAGACTGCTTTGGGCTCAGCATGTGTCAGTGGATACAGAGAGCAAAGAACAAGGAGAAGGTCAAGTTAAGACAGAACCTGTTTCAACGGTTGTTTCAGCTGGTTTTGTTTTACCGCAGTCTTGGAGGGATTATCTCTTGAATAGTTTTCACCTGTCTTGTCCTTTGATGTGAAGTGAAGTGAAATTTATTTATATAGCACTTTCCAGTAACAAGGCGATTCAAAGAAACAACAATCAGGTACTGAATCAAATACAGATAAAAACATCAAAATCAAATATAGAAATACAGAAATAAAAAACATCAATCATGTATGATCTAAATGAAATATAAGATAATCTAAATAAAATCATGAAACTAAACATATCTAAACATGAGCTAAGATAGTCAAAATAGTTGCTAAGATAATCTAAATGAAATCATGATAAAGACTGAACTAAACAACAATCAGGAATCTAACAATATCTAAAATATGAGCTAAGATAAACTAAACTAAACTAAATGTACAGGAAGGCTAAATAAGCTAACATAAACTGAAACATGATAAGGCTAAACTAAAAGTACAAGAGGCTAACTAATAGTACCAAAAAGGCCCGCTAACAGCCAACATGAAAAATGCTAGGATAAACACGATAATGCTAAACTAAAGGTATCAAGAGGCTAACTAATAGTACTAAAGGCTCGCTGACAGCCAACATAAGAATTGCTAAAATAACTAAACTAAGGCAGTGAAGGAAGGGAGGGAGGGAGTGCAAGTAGGGTGACACAGACGAGGCAGAGATGGTGGAAAATGTGTGTGTGATTAGAATAATTTTCTCAGACGGTAAGGACGCTTGGAAGGCTGAGGAATCGAGAGTGATGCCTAAGAACTCCAATGACATGCTGGGACCGATAGTTTTCTCTTTGGAAAGTGGGAAGCCAAACTCTGAGAAAACTTTGGTTAGAGCGCACAGCCCGTGACAAGGAGGAGAAGATGTAGGGGTCACGATCAGGAAGTCGTCGAGAAGGTGGAACACGTAAGAGAGTTTGTAGTTATTGATGAGGATCCAATGTAGGACTTCTGATAGGGAATCAAAAATTTTGGGCTGCTGCGACAGCTGAACATGAGACGGACGGCAAAGTAAAAGGCTCCTTTCCAAACTACGCCCAAGAAGCACCAGAATTCGGGTGGGATGGGAGGAACTTTGAACATGCTGGTAATATTGGCTTTAGAAGCCAAGCACCTGGCCCTGCCAGACAAATGAGTTTGACGGCCTGATTGATGGTTGCGTATTGCATGGAGAAATCAGGAAATGGGATACTGCTGTTTATACTAGGAACATGAGGCTGAGAGGAGCTGACGAATCTATAATTAACCTGTTATTGCCTGAATATTTCCGTGTAGCGATGCAGATGGGACTGACGTGAAAAACGGAAAAGGAGGGCTTAGAAAAAGGACCTATCATGAACCCTTCTTTAACTTCTTTAGCTACAAGAGAGTCGACTGTGTTGGGGTCTGAGAGAGCGGACCGAAGATTGTGACATTGGCATATGGAGTCTGGAATAGTGTCTGGAAACCGTGAGTGAAACCGTTAACGAGAAAGTTGATGAACTCCCTATCGGGATGAAATTTAAGAGCAGCAGTCAAAGCTTTCACCTACACTGGAGTGGAGCGATGGCAGCCTGGTCATCGCAGAGGAGGTGGGATTGTGGGGGGCAGGAGTTTCTTGCATGGGCGCCGCCGCAGAAGGAACAGGCGTGCAGCATCCTGCAGCTGGAACTTGAGCAGCCGAGATCATTGAAATTATTACATATCATCCTGCCTCCGGGGCGGCCCCTTTTGTCAATGCCCGTGTGAGTTAGGGATTTGACCAAAGAACGGGTGTCACGGGAGCTTGGGATATCACAAGGAGGAGGGGTGGCGGAGGACAGACGATCGGAGATGGAAGAAGTACGGGATGACGGGCGAACACGGAGGGGGATGACGGATGTACAGGCTGTGGCTGGATGGGATGGAGCTCCGCAGAGATTACAGGAAAGAGATTACTGAAAAGAGATGTGCGGGCGGCAAAAACGCGACAGTATAGTTTGGAATCGAGGGACCTCGAGTACGTATGCTGATTGAATTGTTGTAAGCGACCTGCTGCTTGGTTAGTGAAGAGAATGTGGTATTGGTAAAAACCGATGCCTCCGAATCGGAGAGCCATGTTGAGAATTATAGAAAGACAGTCATCTAATTCGGATCTACGATCGGGAAATACTGCGCAAATGGTGTCTCTGAATAAAGAAAACGCGAGAGCTAATTCGCTGGGCGTGAGGTCTTTGGAACGAAGACCTAGAGCAGCAGTTCCCAACCCTGGTCCTGGAGGAACACTATCCTGCACGTTTTCATTGTTTCCCTGCTTTTCAGCAGGTCCTTTCTGTCTGCAGAAGCCTGTTAATCACTTCCTCATTCAAATCAGGTGTGTCAAAGCAGGGAAATAACTAAAACCATGCAGGATAGTGTTCCTCCAGGACCAGGGTTGGGAATCACTGACCTAGAGGACTGCTTAACTGCATGGATCCTTGGTTAGTGAGTAGTTACCTAATCTGGCTGAAACACACTAGGGATGGCTGGAGAAGGAGTGCTAGATCTACGTAATTACCGTTTAGGATTTGCTGGCGTAACGATGGAGAGACGGG
Organism: Kryptolebias marmoratus; assembly: GCF_001649575.2. Taxonomy (NCBI): domain Eukaryota; kingdom Metazoa; phylum Chordata; class Actinopteri; order Cyprinodontiformes; family Rivulidae; genus Kryptolebias; species Kryptolebias marmoratus. Next base: position 24,772,030 of record NC_051436.1, read on the forward strand.
AGAGGGACATTGAGCGGATGAGGAGGGCTGGATGGGAGGAGCTGCAGTTGCAAGACTGTAAGGGTTATTAATGTGAGGAAAAGAATTTGACAGAGTGGGAGGGGGAGGTAAGAGGTTTGGAAGAGAGGTGGTGGGGGGGGAAAGGTTAGATGAAAAATCGGGGTTTGCTTGATTTTGCGTTAATAGTTGTGATCGCAACATCGCAAAATCCTGCAGAGTCACACACTGCAGGTCCAAACTTGAGTTCTATGACAAGTAATCCACTTGCAAATTATCTGAATTCACGCTCAAGCATCTGGTGTCATCCAAATAGAGTGAACATAACGGAAGTGGAGTAACAAATGAGCAATGAGATAAAATCTGGGACAAAGCACATTTGTCACTAAGTGTTTTTTGCAGAGTACATAAAACAATAGAGAGAAATCCTTATGAGAATATGAACAGAGCTTATGTTGTGTACCCTTCAAAATTGTTTTGATAGAAACCAAAAAAAAAAGAAAATGCTAAACTAAAAAGAAGTACAGGGAAGGTGAGGAATGGCATATTTTCAAAACAGGGAAAGATGTTCTCATCTTTCTTTCTATAGATGCACTCATCATTTTGGGCCCTTTTGTCTTAATTTACTTCCAGCACAGCAGTACATTAGTTAGGACTGATGCTTCCCAGCACAGTGGATAAGGATATGAATAGAGATGTAGGATTAGTCCTCTACAGACCCATAGTTTGGGGTGTCACTGCCTAAGCATTGATATACTTCTTCACTCTGCTGTTTTTTGTTGTTGTTGTTTGTTTGTTTTTATTTTTGGCCAGTAGCTGCATTGACACACTTCCAAACTTATTCTAAAGCTTTCTAGCTATGATTGCACATATGGTAGTTGCCTGTATGTGTGTGTGAAATTTTATCCCCTGCCTACACCACTTAAGATTCTTTTTAAATTTCTATTTTTTACTCAGTTTATGTTTTTCTCTGTCTACACATTTGAATAAAATGTTACTTACAGGCACATTTGATTGAGACAGTTTATGCAAAGAATGATCCAAAGGCTTATGGAAGACTATTCCAGTCTGTGGATTTGGACTTGGATGATAAGCCTTATGTCTTGTGCGTGTTTGCTAATTTTGCGGATCTGTCTCAAGATGCTGTTTGTGCCTTAACTGATCTTTTATGACTGATTTGTTTACAAGATGTTAGGAGAGCTCCAGCTTACCTTCTTATGGAGGTTACGTACACTATAAAGGGAGAGCCAAGAATTGTCAGGAATACCTGCAGTGCCTCATAAACATGAAACTTCCCATTCTCTGTACAGCTCAACTACTGAATGTATGCAAAAAACAAAGTTTGATATGGTGAAACAGTGCTGACTTCTTGTGGAGGTATCAGAAAAACGTGTTCTGAGATGAGAACTAGGATAGGCTTGTTAAACTAAATTGCGGTTTCTGCACATAAGCTACTGAATGATGATGGAAAAACTAGAAAAAAAACAAGACACGAAGTGCAATTTTTTAATCTTGTTAATATAGATCAACATTTATTTATGGACATAAATTGTACTCTGACATACTGTAAAAATTGTTTTCACAAACAAATAGACAATTTATGTGCTTTGAGAGCTACTAAATGTTTTATTTATTCTTAACAGCAGCAAAATACATTCTTTGTTCTCAATATATTTTCAAATCACCAAGGCTCTGTCTACACCAGGGGTCTCCAACCCTGGTCCTCGAGGGCCACTATCCTGCATGTGTTACTTGTTTCCCTGCTCAAACACACCTGATTCAGTGGTTAAATTACCTCTTCATGTTCTGCAGAAGCCTGTTAATCACCCATTGATTCAAATCAGGTGTGTTGGAGCAGAGAAACAAGTAAAATATGCAGGATAGTGGCCCTCCAGGACCAGGATTGGAGACCACTGGTCTACACTAACATGGATACTTTTCAAAGCTGACATTTTCTGCCGTGTTTGTACCTCTTATTCACATTCAAATGGTGGTTTTGGTGTGAAAAAAAAACAACTAAATTTTTTAAAACAGTTCTTGGTATATTTCTTTTGGACTCAAGATTCTGACATTTTAAGCAAATAAATAACCTAATGGCCTACTTCACACATGTCTGCTATTGCATTGTCAGCTAGCACCTACTTCAACAATGAATCCGTCTTCAATGTTTTCCTTTGTCTCTTTCTCCATCTCTTTGTTTCTTTGAGATCTAATGGTCACAATGTCAGAATTCAGTTCTCTACTGTTTTCTCCATCAATAATGCTTTTCAGGGTGAGCTGGAGAGGGGTTACTGGGTGGTGCCGGTTCTACCTGCACTCCACACAATGACAACTGATTATGGCAAACCATACTTAAGGCTGAATTAAATCATCATTCTTTGTTGGACTGCTGAACATCAGACGATGACCGGACCCACTCCAACAGTACACTATCTGTGTATCTCCTCATGAAATTCATTGTAATGTTCTTACCTGTGTCTCCTTGCAGACTTCTCCTTGTGCTCCTGAAAGTCCTTATGAATTATCTTTATGCCTGTGCTTTCAACACCAGCCTCCATTTAACAAGCCTCCTCCTCCAAAAAAAGAAAAGTCAACTACTAACTTCTACCTGCACAAAACACTCACCTCTTGCTCCACTTCCACAGATACTCACCTGAACCACTTCCTCTACTTTTCACAATAAAAACATTACTTTACTTACTGCTTCCTGTTTAAATTTTTTCCATTCAGTACTCTTAACTCTGGTTTTAAGAACTTACTGAATATGAAACCCAAATTTAGCAATTAAGGTTAAATGTCAAACTTATCATATTGTTCCTCCTTCATGGATCTTTTTAAAATATCTGATTTTTTAATTTAGTTAACATAAAGTTGTTTTTAGAGTGCTGAGGGAAACATTTAAATCAAACAAACATGCTGAATCACTAGATGCAAACTGAGCATTTGTTCCAGAAGCTCATGTTATTTTATATTTTTTTACTCCATATTTTTTATAATTGCCTGTTATTTAGCAGATGTAGACAATACGAAACTTAAATACCAACAAATAAGAAGAAACGCATATATCCCTTCTTTTAAACACAAGAATACATAAAAATGCCCATAACGTAGGGATTTCTTTCTTTCTTCTTTCATTTTTTGTCAGCACTGTGACTTTAAAATGTCTCTTTCCTTTTCTTTTAAATTTTTTTCCCCATCTTTCCATTATTGCTTCCTCTAAATGGCATTTTATATCCCTGTATGTCTCACTATTATATTTCCGGGGGCCTAATAGTTTCACAGCAGTGCAATTTTATAGCTTTTATCTTTTTTTTTTTGCACAGTTATATCATGGAACAGCCGTGGTTTGACAAACAAGAGAAAAACAGAATCTTTCCTTAAAATCTCAAATGTTGGTTCTTAGTCAAGACAATGACATAACCTCATAATATACTGTGTTCCATGTTCTCAGTTCTAGTAACTTTCTGATTTATTTTGTAGAACTGTAGCTTCTGCTCATTTCAGTTGATTTAGCTTCTTGTTAGACCTTTAGTTCATGCCTGGATTCTCAATGTTATCATAAATTATCAGTGTTCATAAATAGATTTCTTGGTTTTTCATGTTGTTGCTGGATCATTGTGTTTTGCTTTAGAAGCTTGGTACTGCTGCCTTCCCCTTCGATGTTATGCATCTGTATTGGACTTTCTGCCCTGCAGCCTTTTTTGTTACTAAAGTTGTTTTCATAGTGTAATAAAGCTGCTTCTTGCTTTGCTCCTCTGAGTTTGGGTCCTCAGGCTTGACGACAGTTGGGGACTTGTCAGTATCTCCACTAGTAATTGGAATTCTGTCTATTTTTTTAGGATTTTGTTCATTTAGCTCACCACAAAGAGCTGACTTGTTCACTTCACAAATAGCTCCTCAAAAGTAGCACAAAGGGTAGTATCTTACTGGGCTGCAACTGATGGTGTCTAGTTATCAAATGCCATTTAGAAAGGAATTATCTAAAAATAATCAGAGAGGTTTGCAGCCTTGTTGGTTGAAGTTTGATCATTTTCAAAAACTTTGAGACAATTTTTCTCTCAGAATAGTTGCAAATTTGTCATGAGTGTTTCAAACCCTTCTAGAGTGCTAGAGTTGGAATTTGACACCTGCGTTGGAGCTCTCCTTGACAGAAAACTTCAAGGCTATAGCCTGGAATGTCCAGCTTTAAAAACTACACAGATGATAATTTATTACTAGAAGCACTCAAAAAGCATAAATCTCTGCCAAGGCTATAGTGTCATTAAAAGTAGTCTGATCCCAATTATTTTTTTTTTTTGTCAAATTCTATTAATTAGTCTTGCTAATAGACAGACAAACAAACCAAAGCTTCTGAAAACATAACCTCCTTGGTAGAGGTAATTATTACAAAACTGGTTCAAATCTGCCATCTTCATTTTAAAAGTGTGATCTATGTGAAAATGGCTGCCAAGGTGGGTACAAAGCAGGCTAAGACAATAATAATGTGGATAGATGAGGGCAATGAAATGATGGACATAGCCTAGAATACAGTTTTGCAAGGCGAGCACACAAAAATTGGCTGTAATTTCAAAAACAGCTCAAAGTGAAGTTTTGAGGCTCACTGGTTGTTGATACTGCAATAGAAATTTTGCCAATTTTCTTGTATGTCTGAGTCTCCAACATCTCAGTGAGACACTACCCAAAGCAAAAAGTCATTTAAGAATTTAAAGAGCAAGCTTTAATTTGTGAGACAAAAGATCTAGGTCTAAGCAAAGATAAATTCCCATCACAAATCTCCATGATCTAAAAATAAGAAGTAAGACCCACTAACACACCCTGATAACTTAAATAAGCAGCTAACCTGAAAAAAAAAAAACAATTATGACTGAGCTTCATGCCCATATTCTTACTTTTTCAAGGTTAAGAAATGAAGTACCCTTAGAAAGTTATCTAAAATACTAAAGACCATATTTTGATTTTTCCCCATTAGATGCTACTGCAATGTTGTCTTAAAAATTGTCAAGTAATTGTTTATTCTTTAGAAAAACTAGTGAAGATATTCTATATTTTGTATGAGTGAATGTGTGTCCTAAATCTGAATCAATCCTTGTTTAATGTTAAGGTTTTCAAATAAAGTGCACTGGGAGCACACACAGACCTGCATGGTTATGGCTGCAGCAGATTATCACATGTGAATGAGTGGAAAACCTCCACTGTGATGGCCTGCAGGGACAGTGACTGGGTTTTAAAGACAGGAATAATTGTGAGAAGTGGGCACAGGTGAGTGATTACAAGTGAAGGCAGGTGGAGATGGGCGTGGCAAGTAAACAAGTGCAAACAGAGGAGGAGTGAAAGAATACTGACAAGACTCAATGACAAAACCAGAACACATAATAACAAAATAAACCAAGAAACAAAACAAAACCCAAATCCTTACAGAACCAAAACCCAGACATATGACAATAGTTTCAGCTAATTCATCTATAGTTTCAGCTATTTAAACTCTGCTTATGCTAATTAAGCTATAGTTTCAGCTAATTCACCTCTAGTTTCAGGTAGTTCAGCTATGCTAATGCTAATTCAGCTATGCTAATGCTAATTCAGCTATTGTTTCAGCTAATTCAACTATGTTCATGCTAATTCAGCTATAGTTTCAGCTCGTTTAACTATGCTAATGCTAATTCAACTAGAGTTTCATCTAATTCAAGTATGCTAATGCTAATTCAGATATAGTTTTAGCTTATTATAGCCTGCTAATGCTCATTTTGGCTGTTTCTTACTCCTTAAAGTGTCTATATGCTTCCACACAGTCATTTGTGGACATATAAGCCTTTTTCACGGCAACCAGAAGTAGTGTCTCCTGGTGTTGGGACACTTCCTGTTTTAGCGAGTCTATTCAATCACACAAAGTTGTCTTTTGCTGATGTGGAAGAAATCACAGCGGCAAATTCCCGATCCAATAAACTGGAGAAAGGATACAAGTTCTTCCATGAAGAATATATCCACAGCTATCAAGGTAAGAAAAGACGTAGCGTAGCGAGCTAGCCGATAGCTAGCCAATAGCTACAACCTATGAAGTACATAAACATCGTGATAAAGAAGCTTTTTTTAGTGTGCTAAATTATTTGGAATATTTCAGACAGACATGGTATAAACTTTTAAATGATATTTTAACATTCTGATATGTGTTTACCATTACAATTTGTAAAAGAAAACATACTACATGTTAGTTATGAGATGCTAGATGTTGCTTGATGTTCAAATTTTGCTTTACTTCTGCATGCCAATAGTGTCAAATATTGTCGAGGGACAGGTAGTTGTCAGAGCTAGATGCTTCAGGTCCATGAAGAGAAATGATGAACCACACAGACTGCAGGTTTGAAACAGTCAGAAAGCCGGTTGGCTCATGTTCATTAGTTCGAGTTCTTGTTCATTTATGACATTTGAAGAACTTTCATGTATGATGGACAATTTCTGTACTACATCTTCCTGTTCAGTGGTTACTATTTGTCTTCTGTTGTGGTTGCAGCATAGTCTGTTTTGTTCGGCTGCTGTTGCAGCTCATCTTCAAACTAGAATCTATGAATTGTTTAAAGCTAAATATGTTATAACAAGTATTAATTTATGTATATGTACTAAAAATAATTATCTATTTTAGATCTCACTGGGTGTTGACAAAGAAAAGGCTGACTTGTTGGCTTATTCCTGTAGTTGTGCAGCTGGTAAAGGGTTTTGCAATCATGTAGTTGCACTTCTTTACCAGACTGCACGAGTGATGTACAAAGATGGCACAGACCAAGAACACAGGTAAAAAAAAAATAAAAAGAGAGTGGAACACATTTTTTTCTGTTATATCATTTATATATCATTATAACATTTATCATAACAACAATATAGCTATGGTGGCCACCTATTCCTCTTTTGACCGTGCTGCAGAGCCATTTAGGCTCATTTCCCACCAGTATAATATTAGTCCCATGTGAAATTTGTCATCTCAATATTACTTGTGTGAAATACATTTTTTCTCTCATAACTTGTTTGGAATAGTTTGTTTTTGTAGGTAATGAAATGAAATGCAGGCTCAACCAGTATCAGTTAGTAGCATTTATGAGTTAAGTACAAATCTTAACTCTCACAAATCTGTCCCACTATGTCCTACCAAATTGCTCACCTTTAACCTTTATTTATGAATTTTTTAGTTTATTTGACATATTTTTCTTTTAAGGGGATCCATCCTGAACCTGCCAGCAAGGTGGTGGTGCGAAAGCCCAAAACTGTGGGGAAAAGATGCCTGCACTCCACACTTTACAGAGCTTACACAGGTATAACTGTTGGTTTAATGTTTTTATGCCTATGTTTCCTTTGTCAAAACTTACTGTGATTATGTCACTCATGTGTTTGTAGGACCACTTCCAGATCGCAACATTCTAGCATCGGGAGAAAATCTACACCAGCTGGAGTCCCCACCACTGATCTTGCTTGTCTTAGATGGTCTCTCAACCTTGGAGCTGGTACCATCCAAATTTGGGCCTGTGCCACAGGGCTCACCAATGTCTTACCAGTCCCCACTTGAGAAGTCCTGCGGTAGCATCATTCTGCACCACATTGCTCCAGACTTCCCTGCGCTTCCTTTGATGTTGCATAATTTACCTAACATGTGTTTTGTGCTTACACTTGGTCAACTTATGCATCTTCAGTCTCTGCAAATCTCACTACAAATGTGTTATGAAATAGAGTCCAGAACCAGGGAGCAGTCCAGATGTCCAGCATGGGTACAGCTTCGACAACCAAGGCTTACTGCCAGCCATTTCCGTGATGCTTGCAGAGGAAGTGCAAAGGAGGAATCTGCTGCCATGGCACTGGCAGCTTGGATGATCAGGGGGTCCAAGAGGCAAACTGCCGCCATAAAGCGTGGCCTGCAGATGGAGTCAGAGGTGCTGGCAAACGACGCTGATATATTGAAGGTCAACGTGCTCCCTGTGGGATTCATCATTCACCCTGACACACCATATCTTGGTGCAACTCCAGATGGCAGGGTGTATGACCCATCAGAATCACCCCCATTTGGACTGGTTGAGGTTAAAAGCAGTACGAAGAATGATGTGTCCCAGGTTGCTCACCTCAAGGTTTATAATGGCCATGCATGTCTGAGGTGTTCATACGCATACTTCTGGCAGGTACAGGGTCAGCTGGCAATCACTGGATTGGAATGGTGTGACTTTGTCACTGACACGCTTACAACAATAACCGTTGAGCAGGTATGGCGTGATGAGTCTTTCATTGCTCAGATGAAATCTAAACTGGACATGTTTTACTTTAACACCTTCATCAATGTCTTTATGTCAATGCAATAAGGCTGTCAATCACTGTAAATAGCTTAGTATCGTAATAGTTTGTAAATAGTTTAGTATAGTAATAGTTTGTAAATAGTTTAGTATAGTAATAGTTTGTAAATAGTTTAGTATAGTAATAGTTTGTAAATAGTTTAGGTACTCATGAAAAATACAATAAAGTACCAAGTTCTTTTACATGAAATTGAACAATTTGTTTGTCTGTTGTCTTGTAATTTATGTGTTACAAATGCTTTTTGGTAAGGTTGTACTCCCTAAATATTGGATGGATATTCATTTGCAGCATAATCCTCTATCAATGTATAGTGTAGTTATAAAATGTTACCTTAAATAGTTAACCTTTTTTTGTTTTTACTAGATATTGTAAATTGCACTTTTTCCTTTGCAACTCAACTAAATCAATCCACAAATTTAAAAAAAAAACAAACAAACAGTGCAGTATGCTGCTCAAATGTGTTTTAATTGAATATTTGAAAGAATTAAAAACATTTAAATAACTATTTACATAACACTAGAAAAATTTACATACATAAATACTTTAATCAGCAAAACAAAATGGGCCTTGATAATTTGCCAAAACACAGTTGTGCCAGATCTGATTGACAGTTCCAATTAAAGTGAGTGGCACCGGAGAATCCCAAATGTGGTAGGACTTGATCCTGGCGATTGCTCACTCCACAATGATCCGCAGCCGAGCAATGGCTTGGGTCTCCTTCTTGCTGAACTGACCAGAATGTCTAAATGGTGGAATGGTGAGTTTGGCTCCAACTTCATGAAGGAGGTCCTGAATGAGGAAGCCTTTATCTGCCATGACTTCATCCCCTGGCTCAAGCAGAAGAAGGATTCCACTGACCTTTGTGATTTCCTTGTCAGAGATGCAGCCTGTGTATAATGCTGAAATAAATGTCACCAACACACAGGGAGCAACTCCGATCAGCCCTTTCAGAGTGGTGTTGTTCTTGTAGGCAGAGAAAGTTTCAGACTGTAGTGTGAGGGACGATGCGGTCTCCAGAGCAACTTCTGTGCAGTCCAAGATGAAACGTACGTTTGGAGAGAACTTTAGGAATCTCTGAGGCATACTGGCTTTTACCTTCTCACGACTAATCCACACGTTGATGGAAGAGAACACAATGAAAAGGTAGTTGGCCCAGGTGATGGTCACTCGGCTGACAGTAGCAATGCTTACTTTAAACAAGTCAGCAATAAGCTGCTCCTTCATGCCCACTGCAACCCTGAATTAGTACATCAAGAACTCATCGATCAAAGGCATGCAGCGGGCAGTACACAATGCGGGATGCAGATGGTGCAATGGACTCCCAGAAAATCAGGAACACACACTCAGATGGAAATTTGGTGTAGAACCGGATCTGGTCTACAGAGGCAAAGTAACGATCAAAAAGTGTGGGAGACAAATCCACTTTCTGTAGTCTGGCTTCCAACTCCTTGATGTAATCCAGTGCTTCATCAAGTGCACCTGTAAAACCACAAAATAAAATAGCAAGATAATACTGTTAGCAAGATTGTTTTAATTATTGAGCTACTGTGACACTATTTTTGTGAAGATCGGTGCATGTATGTATGTATGAAGCCATTGACTGATATAACTGCACACTGGTGCTGTATAACGTCTATGATGACATCCTACAATTGTAGTAATAGTTATATTTGAATATATATATATATATAGACTATATTTTACTAATTATCTTATATGACAAATTTATACAATGTACAATCTTAATTTGATATTTACCTGTGGGTGAATGCGCCACATAATTGTGGTCCGCATTAGCAGCTTCAGCTTGGCTAGCTTTCTGTGAGAGGACAAGCTGCCGTTTCTGAGCCCTCTCAAAAGCAGACTCCCTCTTCGCTGAAATTGTTCCAGGTGAAGTGAGAAGGAACAGCTCCACTTTTAAGGCAGCTGGTGGTGGATCTGCTGACAAAATCCTCCTGAAGTGCGGGCTGCATACAAAAGTGCTTCTTGGCTTTATGCGGAAGTCGGGACCCTCATCTCGTCTGATCGCTTGGACCCACTGCCTCTTTTGATCTGGGTCCGTTGGGAAAACATGGTAGGACAGATACGGTTGTTTTCTTGCCCCACAAGAACAACCAGGAACTGAACAAAAACAACCGCTAAGAGACTAAATATTGTTTATATTTTAAAAGTGCATTAGCAAGATGTGTAATTTATTCAAAGCTAATTAATAATACTTGCCTGACTATATGATTTAAAGGAGAAAAACACAAGTAAGGAATGAACGAGACAGACATGAGGTCGGTGATCAATTGCTGTAGAGGAGACTAGAGATGACATCAGGTAGGAATAATTCCACTAGTGAGGCCACAAAAACCTAGATGCCCAGAAGGGTTTGAATGTCTGCTGACCACTTACTCACTGTCCTTTTGGGAAAATCAGTGCAGGCAGACATGGCAAGACCAACACCACAGAGGAAAAAGTGGACAAGAGAGGTGAAGATGATTATGATGATAATGATGATGATGATGATGATGATGATGATGATGATGATGATGGAGAGGAACAGAGAGGTGCAGAGGAGAGGTTTGGGGCAAGACCTTACTTAGAAGATCCATCTGAATGGCCTTCACCACAGGAAGTGGGGGACTTACTGACTCATTGAGGCAGTTCATGGTTGAGAATGGCCCACAGACATGTTCTGATGGGCCATACCCCATATGGGGTATTATTTGTTATAAGTCCATGAATTTAAAAAAATTATTCACGTAAACAGGTGTGTATGCATACCCCTCAGAAAGTAGGTAGTTGCACCCCCTGCATGTCCACTTTGCAAATTAATCATTCATGTGCAAAGCTGCTGCTGATCCTGTCCTGGATTACAAAGCGGGATGTAAATATAATGTATAATTTTGAATGTATTGGTTTTTCACTGACTCTGTTGCGCTGTTATAAATCCCTCTGGTTCCAACCCCAGATAAAAGAGGAGGGTTAAATGTAGAGCTGGCAATTCCCCGACACAAAACTGTCTTTTGGTTCAATTTGATATTCTAACAAGTTAATTTATGTAGTGTGGGATCAGGCAAAGCAAAAAAGTTATAAAATTATTTCATAAAGTAAATTTGTAGTTCTAAACATATTTTGAGTGTTTTTACTCATTTTTTGTCTTGCTGATGTTGATATTCCTTTTTCCTATAGCCTGATCAACATCACCAAATATGCAAATTAGGTGATGACGTCATCTAACCACTTCTAGCAGTTCAAAATCTCACTCCAAGCTCAGATCAAAACTTGAGAGCCCTGATCTTAAGCAACTATGATGTGTTTAATTCAAATTAATTGATCACAATTCAGGAAAATCATGTTGAATCTATGATGTTTGTGTGTATTTCTGGGAGTGGGTTTTTTGCATGATGTTTTAAAGACATGATCATGATCATGAATAGATAAGCTGTGTCTGGCAAAACTTTTTATATACAACTGTATATATTTCGGCAAACAGACTTAAACACGGATAATGTAATACTTAAAATGTGAATGT
>NC_051436.1:24783954-24795035 GCF_001649575.2 Kryptolebias marmoratus
GTGCAGTGGTGCCTGCTTCATGCTATGTTGTCCCACATTGACATTACCAAATGTTGGCAAGTATGCTTATTGTGTCTCTCTCTCTCTCTCTCTCTCTATATATATATATATATATATATATATATATATATATATATACTTGCCACATTTCAAAATACAACTTAGAAAATATGCTATGTGATTCTTTTTTTCACATAGTAGAAGTTGAAATACATGAATTAAAAAGGTTTTAAATGGCATAAGAGTCACAACCACTATACCAGTAAAGTGTAGCAATCAGAGCTATTTTTGTTTAGAGAATGAAGAACGGTTTCTCACAGAGCAGTTAAGCACACAGTTAGTCAGAGCAGGGACTCAATTCAGAGCAAATGTCTGCTTTCCAAATCAAATTAAATCTCAAAAATGTTATAACTGTTCAGCAAAACTTTTGTTTGATTTTGGTACAGCACATCAATTTTGCATTAGATGGCTGCTTGAACCTAAAACATGCTTAATTTGTAGATTGGTAGATTTACACATGTTCAATGTTCCTTCCATTTTTTGATCATGTATATAAAAATGTCCTGGGGATGTTTAGGGCCCTGGGAATGCTTTTGTATCCATCCCCTGACTTGTATTATCAAGAGTCATGAGTTTAACCCATTTTATGTTTGCTTAGGTCAGTTGGCTGTGGTTGTCATCTTGAATTGGGTTGACTACAATGAAATTTCTGAAAATGTAATAAAAATCTGTGTAGTGGTTCTTGAGCTATTTTGCTAATGATACTGACAAACGAACACACATGTAGACAAAAACATTATTACCTCTCACCTTTGGTGGCTGGTGGTCTGTTTTCAAGAATAAATGTGCATTTCAGTAAAGTTTACTGATTGGTGTAAACCAAAAGCCCTGTTTTACTCATCTACTCAATCATTTAATGTAAAATACAAAAATTTTCAAATTAAAAGTTGCCAGGCTAACACACAGGTGACTCAGTTACAATCTAACAGCTTACCATCTTCTTTTCACCATTTCTCTTTTACTCCTGGTGTCTCCATCTCTTCCTTTCCCTGAAGTCATGTTAGTATTGAGATACCCAGACATCATTACACACACAGAGGGCCCCATTACTGCAAACAAAAAGTGAACAGCCTCACTCTAATAGACTACTGTACAGCTCCAAGCAGTTCTCTTCCACATAACACACTTTCCACTTAAAAAATAAATGATTTTGAATTGCCTCAGAGATTTTGTGTGTAAATTGAAGTGATGGCAAAAAATGTAAGACATTTTAGAGCAATGGCCAACCAAACAGATGAAATGAGGTTTGATGTTAAAAAAGGGGAAAAAAATCTTTGAAGAATCAGTTTAAAAGATAATAGTGATAAGACATCAGATGCAAAGGGTTTGTTCCAACATTTTGATGAAGATAGAGATTTATGCCCCTTTATTTTGTTGTCTTGCTATTTTATGATTGTTGCTCAGCACCGTTGTGACTATCATTAAAATGTGGCTATTGATTCATGAAGATGCCTTGCTGGTTACAACTTCACAGCTTTGCTCACTGCTTCTGTTATTCCAATGAAATGTAATACAACAAAGAACTATAAAGCTGTGATGCTATCTTTCACCACAGATGGAACAAAATTCTGTTGGGGAAATATAAAATGACAAAATAACAAATGATATATGTCTGTGGATCTGATATTAGAATTTTAAAAAAGCTTACCAAAAACATGACTCAAAGCTCAGTAGCGATTCCTGCATGAATTGGACTAATTTATTAAGAGGTCTGTATGTGAGGTGGAGACACTAATTGCAACATTTAATGTCCTGCTGTCCTCATATATGTCCTGTACAAGTCTGACATACTTCTCTGCCACTCCAGATTTCCTCATACAGCACCACAGCTCCTCTCTCTGCACCGTGTCATATGATTTTTCTAAATCCACAAAGACACAATGAAGTTCTTTCTGACCCTCTTTGTACTTCTCCATCAACATCCTCAAAGCAAAGATAGCATCTGTGGTGCTCTTTCATGACAAAACCATACTGCTGCTCACAAATCATCACCTCTTGTCTAAGTCTAGCTTCCACAACTCTCCCAGATCTTTATTATGTGGCTCATTAAATTCCCCTGTAGTTGCTACAACTCTGTATATCACCCTTGTTCTTAAAGCTTGGCACCAGCACACTTCTCCATTCCTCGGGCATTTTCTCACTCTCAAAAATGCCATTGAATAATCAAGTCATAAATCTCACTGCCACCTCTCCAAGACATTTCCATACCTCCACTGATATGTCATCAGGTCCAACTGTCTTCCCTTTCTTTATCCTCTTCAAAGCTTTCCAGACTTGATCCTCACTGATCTTTTCCACTTTCTGGTCTACAGTTTCTATGACCTTTACTCTTCTTTCCCTTTCAATTTCTTCATTCATTAGCTCCTTAAAGTACTCCTTCCATTTTCCCCATCACACTCTCCTTGCTTGTTACAACTTTGCCGTCTCTAATTTTAACAAGCCTAACCTGCACATCTTTTTCAGCCTGAACCTTCTGTCTTGCCCGTCGATACAAGCCCTTCTCTCTCTCCTTAGTGTCCAGCCTCTTGTACAACTCATCATACACCTTCTGTTTTGTCTTTGCTACCTCCCTCTTTGCCCTATGTTGCCTTTCCCTATATTGCTGTCTATTCTCTTCAGTCCTCTCAGTGTCCCATTTCTCCCTGGCTAACCTCTTCCTCTGGATAACTTCCTGCACTTCTTCACCATTCCACCACCAGGTTTGCTTATAATCTTTTCTCTATCCAGCTGACACACAAAGTACCTTCTTACCTATCTCTCGGATCACTGTTGCTTTTAAAACAATATTTTTTACCCAAACTAATGCAGTTTTATATCGATAACACTGTTAGCCCTCAGCCCACTGACAGCCAGCTCTTTTTCCAAACCTGAGTCCTCTATTAGTTTTGTCCCTTTTTATGTAAAACACCCCTTCCACCAATACATGCCAAGTAAGCCTGGGAAATATAGCATAACAATCTTGGCAGCCTGTGATGAAAAACCAGCTATGCATGGAATCTACAGATTTGCACAGGCAAATCTGTGAGTGGCATTCCTGAGAAAAACCAAGGAAAATCTGTAGTCCTGACCAGAAGATGGCCAATGGTTGTGTTTTTTTAACATCCTAGATGTGTCTGTGTGGTAATGTGACCTTTTTGAATTAATGTGATGTTTTGCTGGTGTTTTCAGATTATTTACTTTGGTGTTTTGGAGTTGTTTGCTTTTTTATTAGTTTATTTTGGGTTATTTTCATTTGGGTTGCTGTGTTGCATGTTTTGCTGATTTTTGTTTTGTTTTTGAGGTGACGTTACCACCCACAGCCGGAAACGCCCACTTTAACAGCGCAGGTGTTCTTCATTAGCAAAGTAGCATGCAGACTGAGGAATCGGAGATAAAAGGGTGGCTGGACAGTTGAACAGAGAGAAAAAGAGAGGTGCCGGATAGATCCAAGACGCAGGGGAGCGGAACCCCCTTACAAAAAAATCCCACGAAATTCACATATGATCACATGGGAATCACATGTGATACCCATTTTCCACATGTGGTTCACATAATCCACAAAAAATCACATATTTCCACATGTGATTCCCATTTTCCACATGTGGTTCACATAATTCACAAAAAAATCACGTTTTCACATGTGGAAATGTGGGAATCACATGTGATTCCCATGTGATCACATGTGAAAGTCACATGTGATTTTCATGGGATTTTTTTGTAAGGGCGGAAGGACTAGAGGGTGTTGCAGAGGTTCGAACAGCCGGCTCGCCGTTGAGGATCGGATGACTGGCTGCTGTGGAGAACGGAAGGACTTGACGGTGCTGCAGAGGTTCGAACAGCCGACTCGTCATTAAGGATCAGACGACTGGCTGCTGTGGAGAAAGGGGGACTGGATCGTTGCAAAGATCTTCCACTGGAGAAGATCCCCCTGTTGGTTGCCGCGCAGGATCGGTCAGCTGGAGACGAGAAGCACGGAGCGTTGGAGGGATGACACGCCCCCACCTTGTCTAGCTAAGACTCTGATTTTTAACTGTTCCACGGACTTATTTGTTGACTCTGCCGCCTAGTACTGGACTGTATTTTATCTTTTTAACACCTGTCTTTTAAATACGGCATTTTATCTTTTTAACATGTTTTTTAAATAAATTATTGGCTCGAGTTTAAAGCCTGCCACATTTCCTGCAGTTTATTATACTAAATTCACTACTCGGGTCCCACATCTGCATACAGTTAATGTGTTGTGGATCCATCAAGGGTGGAACACAACCAAAAACAACAAGCAGAGGATATTTCTTGAGGAGCTAGGAACTTTCCTTGTCAAGCCACACGTTGAGTGAAGGGAGTCCATTGCAGCTGGTCCCTCGGGATCCAGCTGCAGCAGCCTTGGTCAGACGGCTGCAGAACACACCTACCTCTCTATCTCAGTCATCAGCAAGGCACCAGAGTTAACATCTTCACCTGCCAGTCCTGCCTCAACATCAGCCAGCACATCCACACCCACAACCCCACTGAGTCATCCTGATTCTAAAAGGAAGGTGTCAGGTCTGCCCCAGAAACATGGACAGAAAGACAAACTGACAAGGCCAGACGTGAGTGGAGTCAAAACGAGCAGACACTGAAAAAGGTTTAACCTTTTATTAGAGAACCCCAGACTAGTTGGAACGATAGTTCCGGAAGTGACACTCACGGACTGGAGCGGGACTTGGTTGGAACCAGGTAAGACAGCCGGGGGCTGCGAGTTGGAAGCAGCGTCGGTCTTTAATGAAGGGCTTAGGCGATGAGACAAGTCCGGGGACAGGCAAGGAGTCAGAGCCAGGGAGACAGAGAGTTGCAACCAGATCCAAAAGGGTAGAATCCTGAGGGCGAAGTCCAGAGTGCAGAAGAGAGGTCGATCACCAGGTATCCGAGTCTGAGACAGTATCAGATAAGGGGCAGGCAAGAGACGAGAGTCGAGAGTCAGGCGTGGGTAACAAGGCAGGCATGGACTGTGAGGAATCGCTGGACATCTACTAGGTGAGAACTGTTCAATAATCTGGCACTGGCTTGGTGTGGAGAGTGAGCATAAGTACTGTGGAAACCAAGTGGAATAGATGAGTCTGATTACTGGAGGCGTGGAACCAGGAGGTGTGGCATGGGCAGAGAGGCTGTGTAAAGTTACTGAGACTTAGGATCTGTGAGCAGAGGGCGTGACAGAAACAGCAGACTGTGACACAAACGTATCGTGCTTCATCTGCAAACAATATCTCTGCAAAGACTAGCACTGTAAGCCACACATGAATTCTTGCACAATATGTGTGGAAAAAACTTAAAACGCATAAAAAAAATACATTTATTCAAGGGGTGTGTTCTAATATTCCTCAGTAACAGTCAGATAATATAAAAACCAATTATTTATTTATGACATTCTGTTGAGGTTCATTTGACTTTTTGATATATAAAATGAGGTGAAAGCTGAAAAAACAGTAATGGGATGCCACACTAAAAGTATTAAAATAATTTTTGTTTGATGGAAAAGGAAGCCTAATGAAGTAAACAGAGGTTATAAAACACATTTGGCAATAAAAAACATTTTGAGTGAATTTTTTTGTTAATTTTAATTCTGGGGTCAAAATTGACCCCAAACACCATGGTCAGTAACAGAAAGCTAACACTACAGGAAGGTTAATGACTCCTTTCTAAACTTCTCACAACATTCTCCTTTTCTCAGCTTCCATCATCCGGTCCTCTTCTCTGCCTGGGGATGAGTGGAGAACTACTGAGCTGAGGACAGGCACTTCTTTTGTCCAAGATCCCACAAGGCTCTGCCACTGTAGGAGTGTGCTGACATTCGCAGTAAGGCATATTGTGTCACTTCCTGTTTTGCCTGCTGGAGCTGGAGTAATTTGTTTTCTCTCAGAATCTGTTAATTTACTGAATTTATCTAACCTTTACAGTTTCTACATTCCAGTACACAAACACCCTCAATACTGGTATCTTCTATTATTGAACTGTTCTAAAGGCACCTTTTGTCTTTCATCACTTCTTGATTCTTTTCTGTGTTTTGGGGATCTGCTAGCTCTGGCTAGTGTTAGCTTAGCATAGCTTCTTGTTCCCTCCTGGCTTCTTCTGTTCTCACTTGTTCTGTGTGTCAGATTTTTAGCTATTCCTCTGACTTCTTTAGCGATAATGGTACGGTTAATAAATGTACCCTTTTGGTAGCTTTGGAGGAGAGGCTGTCTGAACTGGAAGCTCAGCTATGTGCTGGTAAAAAAGCCAATAGCCACCCAAGTCCTGTTAGGCAGCTCAGAGCCACTGAGAGCAGCTCCCGGTAGCTATCCTCCAGCAGACCTCAAGCAGCCGGGACCCCAGGCCAGCTGGGTGACAGTTCACAGTAAGCATAGTGCTAAGGCTAAGCCCCTAGTTCACCACCGACTTGTTCACATTTCTAACCGATTTTCCTCACTCAGCAACACACCTGCTGAGAGTCAAATGCATTCCGGAGGCCAGAACGGTGAAATATGATAAGATTCACCTAGGTGGTAATGACACCCAGTTACACCAATCGGAGTTCACTAAAATGAATGTCACTTCATGTGAAACTTTGCAAAAAACTACCCCCTCCCCAACCTGACCAGCGATGACATGTTTAGTCATATATCATTGTTCAACCACTGGCTGTCCAGGTGGTGTCCTTAAAACAACGTGGGCAACATAGATATTGAAGTGTTGTTTGGGAAAAACCTGGTCTGATATGGAGAAATGGCATCCATCCCACTTTGGGTGAAGCTGCTCTTCTTTCTAGGAATTTGGCCGATTTTGTTAGTCATCCAAATTACTGACAACCCAGGGTCCAGTCCAGGAAACAGTTGTAGTCTTACACACCTCTCTGCTGCTTCTCCTGTGTTACACACCCAAACCCCAATTGAAACAATGACAGCTCGACCAAGACCCAATTTAAATAAACCAGAAATCTTTAGAAAAACAAATTATAAAAATCTTTAAAAAATAAACACAATTACTTTACTTTCCAATTATTTTACAAATAAAATCATTAAGTGTGGATTGCTCAACATAACATCTCTCTCCTCCAAGTCTCTATTAGTTAATAATTTGATAACTGATCATCAAATTAATTTATTTTGTCTTACAGAAACCTGGCTATAACAGGAGGATTTTGTTAGTATAAAGAAATTCACTCCTGCTAATTATCTAAATATTCATGTTCTTAGAACAATAGGTTGAGGAATAGCTGCTATTTTACAGTCAGGATTATTGATTAATGCTAAACCAGTAATTAGTTATAAATATTTTGAGTTTTTCACCCTCAGTCTTGCTCATCCAAAATGAAAATCAGGAAAAAAAACACCTTTACCTGTTGTAATATATCATCCACCAGGCCCTTATTCTCAAGTTTTCTCTGAATTATCAGATTTTTGTTTGACTTACTATTGAATACATATAGTTATAATAGTGGGTGATTTCAATATTTATGTGGATGTTGTGATATTAAAGTGACAGCTTAAACATAGCATTTAATAGTTTGAAATAGAGTCAATTGGTTTTACCCAAAATGTCCACAAATTTACTCATTCTTTTCATTATAATCTTGATCTGGTTCTGAAAAATGGCATAGAGAGTAAAGACTTAATAATACATTCTCACAATTCTGTTCTGTCTGACCATTTTAATAACCTTTCAGTTTACACTAACTGACTGGAGTGAGAGAGATGACAGAAACAGCGGAAAGTGTGCATATGGGTGTGTATGTGTTTAGAGACAGTGTGGTGTGTGTGTATTGTATGAATGTGTGTGTGTGACAGTGTGGTGTGTGTGTGTTGTATGAATGTGTGTGTGTGTGCTTGTAGAGAAATCCATGAATGACGTCACAGAGGCCATTGTCTTTGATAATGTGATGGAAAGTTTATCAGCGAGCTCTGAACAGATCCACAGATGTCCTTGGGCAGAGGGAGCAGAGCATCTTGTCTACATAGTTCCAGGAGAAATTTCAAGATAGCTGACCAAGGTCAGCCTAGGGGAGCCAAATTCACAAACAAACAGTAATTGTTTTGGTTAAGGCAGACTTGTTTTTCGTCTGATTTGAAAAGTCTTGCTGATACTTCTCAATGGCGAATCCAAACTGCCAAATTCCAGGACCATTCCATCTGATCCGAGTGAGCAATTTCCTCCAAGATGTAACTATATTATTTGTCATAGCGAGGGGAGACAGAGGAAATTCCAGAACGCAAAATCATCTTTTTTAAAAAGAAACTAATTTATTGACTTAAACAAACAGATAGACAAAAGGGCTGATGTGGCAGCAAAAACATCCATCCATCCATCAATCCATTTTCTGTACCCGCTTCTCCATTCCGGGTCACGGGGAGCTGGTGCCTATCCCCAGCAGTGCAGCAAAAACAAACAATAACAAAAAATCCAGACTAAGGAACAGGGCATGGCAAGGTAGGACAAGGAGCAGAACAAGAAACAACAACAATGATCCAGCGAGGTGGTAGAGAGAATGACCAGGTTTTAAACACAGGGGATGATATATGGAAAGTGGGCACAGGTGAGTGATTACAATAACTGACAGGGGGAGATGGGCATGGCAGACAATCAGGGGCAAACAGAGGGTAAGTGAATACTGATTGAAGCACAAGACACAGACAAGAAAACAAGAGTAAAATAAATCCAAAACAAAACAAAACAAAACCCAATCCTTACAATTATTCATGAGTTCCAGAAACGCAATTCAGTCTGTGGTCCTGTAAAAGGATCGCATTCAACTTGCGATTCAGCTCCTGTAACCACACAGTTTGATTGTTGATCGCCGAACCCATCAAATGAATTTGACGATAAGTCAGGTAACTGCCTAATCCAAACAGCAGAAATCCTGTTATCGAAAATCCAAATATGTAAAGATCTTCCACAGACAGACTCGATAGACAAACAGGATTCCAACGTTTCATTACTCATCAGCCTGGAGTATATGAGGAGCAGGCTGCCAGCACTTCGACGCCAGAGTGTTTGCCAGTAATGGTATTCTGCACCCCTCTGAGTTAGCTCTCAGTGTTTGCTTTTTGAAGACTACTTCTAAACACTTACCTTGTTGCATCTCTCTCTCAGGAATCTCCTTGTGGCATTTTGGAAGCTTCCCCATGGAGCCCGAGACCTGGCTTTCAGGATTCATCCGCTTGTGACGTCGTGGATTATTACCCGCTGGTTGCCCGAAGTCCCATCTTCACCCCTGAAGTTCTTCAACAACTGATCCTGGATTCCCAGCTGGTGGTCGACTCGCCCCTCACCTCCTCCACACCAGTTCTTACCAGTCCGCCCTCCACCGCAGTCTCCACGTCACCTATTTAGAACTCACCCCGTCAAGATCTATCACTGGAACCTGGGCGGAAACCAATCCTCATTCCAAGTAAGATCAGTCTAATTTACTTCACACCTCCTTTTTTCCGATGGCCTCAAACTCACCTTTTTCCTCACAGCCCTTCAAGGTACAGATGACCCCCCCCCCCATTTATCCCACATGGGATAAATTTTCATTGTTATGCTGATGATACTCAGTTATATTTATCTATAAAACGGATGAATCCAATTAGTTACTCAGATTACAAACATGTCTTGAAGATATAAAAACCAGAATGACTCTTAATTTTCTGCTTTAAAACGCAGACGAAACAGAGGTTGTGGACTTTGAACCTGAGCATCTTAGGAACAAACTGCAGCCTTTCACTTCCTCTGGATGGCATTATTTTGGGCTATAGTTCTAATGTAAAGAACCTTAGTGTTATTTTTGATCAGGATACACCCAAATTAAAAATGTTACTAGAACTCCTTTCATCCACCTATGTAATATCACTAAAATTAAAAACATCTTGTTTCAAAATGATGCAGAAGAACTGGCCCATGCATTTTTCACATCTAGACGGGACTAATGTAATTCTTATCTGGGTGTCCAAAAAACTCTTTAAAACGTCTTCAGTTGATCCAAAATGCTGCTGCCAGAGTTCTATTGAGACTTAAGAGGGTCTCATTTATTCCAGTAGAATCTACACCTGGACCCATAATTCTGTGTTTGTCTGTGTCTCTTTCCTGTGTTCTCAAACCACAGGTCGAAGAAGATGGCCACTCATCCTGAGCCTGGTTCTGCTGGAGATTTATACCAGATAAAAGGGAGTTTTTTCTTTCCACTGTTGCCAATGTGCTGCTCTGGATAGGAGACTGCGACAAAGTGAAGATTCAACGCAATTTGCTGGCTTCCTTAGATAGACAACTTTTACTAATTGGCTGTTTGTAATGCATGTGCATGTTTTTGAACAGTGCCCTGAGACAACCTTTGTTGTGAGTTGGTGCTATATAAATAAACTGAATAGAATTCTTCACCACAACAATCATACTACATACCACCATTTGATGCTGTCTGGCCATGCACTCCCCTGCCACAACCTTACTGTCCACAATCTCCGTCAGGTTACATCTTCTACACATAATGTAGTCTACCTGCATACCCATGCCTCCACTCGTTTAGGTCACCCTGTGTTTCTCACTCTTTTGGAAATGGTGTTACAAAAGCCATTTCCATTGTTAAGAATGCCTTCTTTCGCACTCTACCAGGTCCGTTTAAGATTCTGGGGGATTGACCGGAGACCACCTTAAAAGAGTTTAAGACAATTTATTGAGACAAATTAGTTAAAACCCACCGTGCAGTTTTTGCAAAAACCGGAGATCACTTCCTTCACAACGAGGTCCCTTGGATGATCTGTGATCTGCCACCCCCTTGATCTGCTCTTTGTTTATAGAATACTGACTTCTCTTACATAAGATTAAATCAATACCACACCCGGGACTTTGTGGTCATGGCCATCTGGTGATACACTCCTGATCAAAATCTTAAGACCAGTCAAAAAATTGCAAGAATTTGCATTTTGCACTATTGGATCTTAAGAAGGTTCTAAGTAGAGCTTCACAATGTTAAAGGAAGAAATCAGCGTAAGAGACAAAAACTTTTGAGCGGGGAATTAATTGAAAACTGCATTTACACTCAAACATGATCTTTT
>NC_051436.1:24797244-24809939 GCF_001649575.2 Kryptolebias marmoratus
TGAAGACGTTTTTTGTTTCTGAAGCCCTTCTCTCGCAGATGCCGTCTGATGGTTATTGGGCTGCAGTCAGCACCAGTAATGGCCTTAATTTGGATAGAGGATCGTCCCGTGTCTTGACAGACAGCCAATCAGATCCTGCGGCTCAGAGCTGGTGAAATTCTTTTGGGTCTACCACTTGACTTTTTTGTTCCATAACCCTCAGGATCATTTAAAAAATGCAAAATGACTGTCTTACTGCATCCAACCTCAGCAGCGATGGCACATTGTGAGAGGCCTTGCTTATGCAGCTCAACAATCCTACCACGTTCAAAGTCAGTGAGCTTTTTTGCTTTTGCCGTCAGGAGGTCTTGACAGTGTAAAGACTTGACAGAAAATGACATGGAATCTAGATTTTTGCACAGCTTTTGGCTTTTAAAGAAGCTGCCCAGGAGCACACAGACAAGAATGCTGCCATAAAAGTAGGTGTGTGTACAAGGAGAGTCCCTGATCAGACACTACTGTGCTCTGCAGAATATCACCAGACAGTCAGCAGGGCAGGGGTTAAGCCTTTGCCCACTCCTGTGAGTGTTGCTTTCCACTATACTAAACCAGTTCAGGAGAAAGCAGAGGAAAGGCCGAGGCACTGTCTGAAACTGATTAGCCAGACCAGCTCTGTAGACAGAGGTTCTAGCCAGTATCTTTCTCTTCCCTGCAGGGCTGCTGTGTGACCAGGTGGTAACGTCACCCATCCAAATGACGTTGACGGGGTTCTGTACAAAGAGTTGGTGACGTGGAGAACCAAATGCATTTGTTTCTGAAGCAACTGGTGTTCCATCTGGCCGTTCTAAGGACTACACTGTACATGTGCCTTGGATTTGTACCTTTTAAAATTGAACTATCCCTCAATTTTATGGCTTTTTAAAACTATTTTTAGTGGACATTTTATCTTATTTTCTAACCCTTTTTAGTATTCCCAGGTTTTATTTCTTATGGATATTAAGTCAAGTCAAATTTATTTATATAGCACTTTTCAGCAACAGAGCAGTACAAAGTGCTGTACAACATGCAAACATAAAAATACAGAGTCATAAAACACACACAACGATATCTAAAATATAAAGCTAAACATATCTAAAACATGAGACACTAAATAAGGCAAAGTCGTACTAAAGATAAACCAAAGATAAATTGAGGAGAACCAAACTACAATATAACATAAACTAAACTAGAGTTTAAAAACCTCAGCCAAACAGAAATCATGAAAACACACACCCAATTTAAAGTTACATAAAAATACAGAGTAAAACTTATCTAAAACAAGTCATACTAAAAATAAACTAAAAATAAAGATAAAGAATAACTATTTTGAAAGTAAAGGTTTTCCATCCTGTCGTTTGGGTCTCGTTACACAAATGTGTATTATCCTTGTTTTTTCAAACCATCGACCACTTAAGCATCTTGGTGGCTACACATGCAGATGCAGGATCTTCAAAAACACTTACAAAGGTGACTAGAAGTCATACTCTATGGATCCACACACCATGATGTCGGTAATAACTCTTCTGTGTCTCTCCAACATTGGCAGGATTGGTCCTGCCAATATTGTGGAAACAGAACAGAACCTACAGTCATGCTGAACATATTAACTTGCCACTGTAATGGGAATAAAAAGTGGTTCAGTGATTCTCAGCTATATAGCTTAAATTATTTATCCTAAGACAAAACTCTTCGTTATCCTCTTTGTTAAAGAAAATTCCTGTTTGTCAGTCTGTATCTGGAAGTCCCACAGTAACTTAGCCCTGTCATTCTCCACCACCTTAGGTGGGGTTTCCCACTTTGACTGCAGGAGTTCCAGTCCATACTCTGTACAGATGTTCCTGTACATTACTCTAGCCACTTGGTTATGGCGTTCCATGTATGCTTTGCTTGGCTGCACCTTACATCCTGTTATTATGTGCTGCACTGTCTTAAGTGCATCTTTACACAGCCTGCATCTTGGGTCCTGGCTAGTATGATAGACCACGGCCTCTGTTGCTCTTGTACTGAGGGCCTGCTCTTGTGCTGGCATGATTGCCTCTGTGCTCTCCTTCAGTCCAGCCCTTTCTAGCCATAAATAGCCTCAATCTGCCGGTGGCAAATTCAAATTCAAATTCAAAAATACTTTATTAATCCCAAAGGGAAATTAAATGTCATTGTAGGTCATAATCCTGGTTTCGTTAAAGGGTTGTTATAGATGCTGATGGCTGTAGGCAGGATGGATGTCTTGTAGCAGTCTATCCTGATGTGTTCTCGATCATGGTGTCCTCAAAGAGGCCCACCAGGCGAGCCTCGCTGGCCTCCTGCAGAGCCATGACAGCAGAGTTCTGGAAGCCCAGGTCGATATTGAAGTCCTGGGTGATCTCCTGAACCAGGTGCTGGAAGGGCAGCTTCAGGATGAGCAGCTTGGTGAACTTCTGGTAGTGGTGGATCCCCCTGAGAGCCACGGTACCAGGCCTGTAGCGATGAGGCTTCTTCACACCACCGGTGGCCAAGGCGCTCTTGCGGGCATTTTTGGTGGAGAGCTTCTTCCTGGGAGCTTTATCTCCAGTAGATTTACAAGTGATCTGCTTGGTTCTGGCATGACTGGACTTCAGGATTCTTAAACATAACAACACTTGTTGTTATGTTTATGCATCATAACAAAATGTCCAAAAGTAAAAGGTTTCAGTAAAAAAATCCTTGTAGCTGCACAGCATCCAATACCAGGGGAAATAATCATCCAGAAAAAGTGATTTACAACTAGAAAAAGAGGAATTAAAATTGTCTAAAGCAATATCTCAGAATGAGTGTAACAGAGCTACTCCAACATGCAGCCATCTTGAGCTGCACAATTCTAGAAGCCGAGCAGGGGCTTGTCTTTCCATGAGGGTTCCTCTTTCTCATCTTCCACATTGGGTTTCTGCTGTCTGAGACATTCACTTCGCAGATCATCATTGGGAGCTTTCTTCCTGATGTATTCCAGGATCTTGGTTTTTATCATGTATAATGGTTCTGTTGCCTATATAGTGGCTCTGGTGCTCACTAGTCCTCTGCCTCCCTCCTTTCTTTTACTGTACAGTCTCAGGGTTTTGATGTCTGTGGCTTGTGTCTCCTCCTTTGTCCAGGTTACTATACCAGCAGGGTATCTGATGACTGGCACTGCATATGTGTTGATGGCTTGGACTTTGTTCTTACCATTCAGCTGGCTCTTCAGGACAGGCAGTGCACAGGTTTGTGTGCCTGGTATGGTAGCTGTTGATGCCAATTCTCTTCTGTGTCTTGCACAGGTGACCCATGATCCACCTTTAGAGGTCATCTGTTTCTGACACCATGTACACAGACTCGGCTCCACTAAACCTGCCTGGTATCTCCCACAGGAGTTTCTATAGTCATCTACTGATAGGATAATAACTTCCATATCTGCTAGTGTGATTTCTGGTGAAACAGGTGTTACAAACTAGTCCAATTTTAAATGAGGTTTTGATGATTTCCTCTCTTTTATCTGTGCAGAATTTTTTTCTGCCTCTCTCAAAGAGCTGTCTTCCAGAAACAAAGTTAAAAAACAAAAAACAAAAACAGAAGTACAAAGCCCTGATGTGCACTAAAGTATACATCAATAAATTAATAATAAGTTTAGCTCTGAAAACTAACTCAAATTACTTATTAGATTTTTACTTTGGAAAATAAATCCAAATATAACATTAAAAAAACATTTTAAATATAAATATCATGCTTACTTTTTTTTTCTTCCATAAAATGAGAAGACTGGAAAAGGAATGTTGGCAAGGTTACAACCCCACACATCTGATAATATTTTAAAGCTAAAGTTGTCCTCTCTGAGAAACATCAGGACTTAATGGAGTGGCACAGATTGTATTACAAATATAGGCAAAAGCAAAATATGTACTACAGTGCAAAAAAAAATAAATAAAATGGCTGGGAAATTGAAATTAGTAAGGATGCATTATTTACAGATGTTTCATTATGTGTGCTCTGTAATTATAGCCGGTAACTTTTTTATGTGAAGGCAGAATTACAAATTTTACAATGAGGCATAATGGTCTGAATAGGAACCAAGTGGGACCAGTAGATGATCAAAAAATTGTATATTTCTGTGTGTTTTCTTGTTTTGGACATAACTATCATAAAGTCCAGTGAGACCTACAGTTTCTCTGATTGTTCGTAGTTTGTAACAGCTGAAGAGCAAATTCTTGATGAGCCCCCAGCTGGTGTTTTCTTTTTTCTCTTCTGCTGTGAGCTGTGGAGCACAAAATAAGAAAAATAGAATGAAATGAAAGCTTATTACCTAAATCTGTGTTTATTTTCTTGTTCCTTCTTATTTTATATGCTTATGTGCCAGGCTCTTTCCGCTAGTTTACTGATGATTCTTGCTCTCAGCCTGCCAATCTCCCCATGTTGTAAACAGCTAGTCTTTATCCATTTCCACCCATTATTTTCCAGCTACTTTTAGGCTCACCACAAAAGACCCCTTTTGGTCAATTGTACATCCTACTCTTGTTTCTGTTGAACTCCTCTCTGCTAAACTCAAATGCTTCCACTCCACAAGTAGACTTTCAGAAAAAAAAAATTCTTTTAATTTAGGACTTTTTGGTGAAAACATTTATTTGGATTACTTTTTGATATTATTTTTGAAAAGATTTATCTGCCTCACTGTATATTTTAGACTGAGTACTCGCAGACAACTGTCTGCATGTCTTCTTCCCTAAACAGGTTTTTTGACCATAGCTGGTACCTTTGTTATCATAGTTGGACTAATAATCCTTGACTTGAAATTTTAGAACATCCTTTTCATATATTTGGAGTTAAACTACGAACTTCGTGAGGAGCTGCGAGCCAGCAGCGTGCTCAGAAGTACCGCACCCCCAAGGACCTCCACCGCTGCAGCGTGCCCACAGCGGAAGCGCCACAATAGGCGGAACAGGAGGCAGAGGAAGGGTAAGCGTGGAGGTATCCGAGCTAGGTTAGTGGCTAGCCTGCACAAACCAGCTATCCCCACCATGATCCTGGCCAACGTACACTCTCTGGACAATAAATTGGACTTTATCCGCTTACTTCAGTCGGCTCAGAAGACTGTTCTGTTTTTGTGTTTACGGAAACCTGGCTCAACAACAGCATCCCTGACCACGCCATTCAGCTCGACTCTTAGGCAGACCCTAAGAGTGTGTTTCCTGGACTTTTTAAACACATAGACTTTCCAACCAGAGGATACAACACATTGGATCAGGTCTTCACCACATGTAGAGGAGCCTACAAAGCCCTCCCCCATCTTGGTGCCTCTGATCACCTCACCATTATCCTGAGGCCAGCTTACAGACCGCTGGTTAAGACAACCAGTTACTAAGCAGGTACGAGTGTGGCCAGATGGTTCTTCAGAGGCACTCCAGGAGTGCTTCAGCACAACGGAGGGGAATATGTTTAAGGAGGCTGCTACCCATAACAACACCACAAACATCCAGGAATACACAGAAACTGTCAACGCCTACATCACCAAAGTGCATTGATGATGTAACTAACCTCAAGACCATCACTGTTCGGGCTAATCAGAAGCCATGGCTGACGGGAGAGGTCCACAGGCTACTGAAGGCTAGAAATGATGCCTTTGAAGTAGGAGACCAGGTAGGCTTGAAGACAGCCTGTACCTCTCAGCTGCTTCAGGAGCCCTTAAGGACAGGCAAGCCCCAAAGGCCTCTTTCTTCAGCTTGACAGCCTCTATCACCGGTAATGTCCACCAGTAGATCCTCTGGTTGCTGCCATGACAAGCAATGATGATCCTCAGGCCACTTCAGTCGCATCTGCAATAGAGGCCCTGAGCATGGCCCATTCGGATTTCATGTCCATGACATCCCCCAGGACAGGTGAAAAACTCTCCCAGAGGTGTGAGTTGAAGATCTCACGGACAAGGTACTCAGCCAGATGTTCCTAGTTCACACTCACTACTCGTTCGGGTTTACTAGGTCTGTCCAGCAGCCTCCCTTGCCACCAGATCCAACTCACCACCAGGTGGTGATCAGTTGACAGCTCTGTCCCTCTCTTTACTGGAGTGTCTAAACCATAGGGATGCAGATCTAATGACACAATTACAAACCTGATAAAAATCCATGGAAAACTTGTTTTGCAAAATGAAACAGTCTCTGCGTCATCTTTCTTCCCCCCCCCCAGTTAGTAATTCTAATGTTGGCTGTTCAGCGAGCCTTCTGGTACTATTAGAAAGTTTTTTTGTACCGTTAGTTTAGTATTGTCATGTTTTAGCTTATTTAGCCTTCCTGTACATTTAGTTTAGTTTCTGTACATTTAGTTTAGTTTAGTTTATCTTAGCTCGTATTTTAGATATTGTTAGATTGTTAGATTCCTAATTGTTGTTTATTTTATTGTGTTGTTGTTTCTGTATGGTAAAGCACTTTGGATCGCCTTGCTGCTGAAGAGTGCTATATAAATAATTTTCTCTTCACTTCACTTTGGTTTCTTATCTTGTCCTCTCTTCTGCCTTCTTTATCCTCTTTTAGGTGGAGCTGTGGACAATGAGCCCTGTCCACTTGTGGAGATTACCTGGTCTCAGCCATTTTCCATGTGCCTGTTCAGGTTCTTGCTATTTAAGACCCAGCTTGGACAAACGGTTCTTGCCAGATTGTTGTACCATAAATAAGCTGGTCTAACCTTTTTTTTTTTTTTTTTAATTATTGGTTAATTCTGTACCTCCTGTAGTTTCTTGAAGTTTTATCTGTGGTGATCTGTGATTTCTGCACTTCCTGGTGGGCGTGGCCGGCTCCTCCTGCTGGTGTAGTTGGACTGCACACCTGAAGGGGATGAGGCATCAGATGAGCTGGTGTATTTAAGGCTGTGGTGGGAACCAGATCAGTGCTGGAGCATAGCTTACCGTGTGGTAAAGTCTCAGAGCCAGCTTAAGTAATCAGTCTGTCAAACTCAGAAATTTACTTACCTGTTTTTTTTGTGTACTCGTCTTTCCTAGTGAGTTTCCTGCTTGCCCGAGGATCCAGTCTGGTTCCGGTTCTTCTGCAAAAGCCCAGCCTTGAAGTTGCTCGCTGATGTCCTCCTGTCTCCTTCATCTACACTCAACTCTGGAAAGCTCGAACTGCCTGGTGTTTCATCTTGGACACAAACACAAGAAAGCTTTCACCTGGGAAGTAATCACAGATCCTACATCCGATGCAGAACCTCACCTGACAATTAGTAAGCCTCAAATCAGTTGTCTAGTTTTTGCTCGTCTTCAGTCTCGTCATATTACTTACCGTTTTCTCCTTCCGTGTTTTCAGATCTCGATCCCGTTCCGTCTATTCTTTTGTTCACTGTAAATAAAACCAATTACCTGATATCTGCCTCCTGTAGTCTGTCTACCACCAAGCTGTTGCGCTCTTCGACATCTCAGAGTCGTGACATTATCCTCTCTAACAAATTAGCTGAATTTCAATGAGTGGATTTTGCCTTTTGGATCTTCTTAATTTCCCCCAAATGAGAATGTTTTTCTTTATCAGTCTTACCTGCAAAGAAAACTTGTAATGGGTTTTAGACAGCAAGAATTGATACTGGAACAAACCCTGCTCAGATCTCCCATTAGCTCATCTCACTCGAGAGAACTTTTGCCTAATATTCCAAATTAATAATGTTCTGATTCCTATGGTCACTATGATATTGATAACTGTAAAGAACACCAAATTTAAAAAGCAATCTGAATAATCTTTTAAAAAAGCATATACAGTATATATATACACACACACATACATACACTGCTCAAAAAAATAAAGGGAACACTTAAACAACACAATATAACTCCAAGTAGTAAATCAAACTTGTGTGAAAGCAGATTGTCCACTTAGTAGGCAACACTGATTGGAAAATCAATTTTACATGCTGTTGTGCACAGGTGGAAATTATTGGCAATTAGCAAGACACATTCAATAAAGGAATGGTTCTGCAGGTGGGGAGCACAGACCACTTCTCAGTACCTATGCTTTCTGGCTGATGTTTTGATCACTTTTGAATGTTGGTGGTGCTTTCACACTCATGGTAGCATGAAACAGACTCTACAACCCACACAAGTGGCTCATGTAGTGCAGCTCATCCAGGATGGCACATCAATGTGAGCTGTGGCAAGAAGGTTTGCTGTGTCTGTCAGCGTAGTGTCCAGAGGCTGGAGGCGCTACCAGGAGACAGGCCAGTACACCAGGAGACATGGAGGAGGCCGTAGGAGGGCCACTACCTCCGCCATTGTGCAAGGAGGAACAGAAGGAGCACTGCCAGAGCCCAGCAAAATGACCTTCAGCAAGCCACAAATGTGCATGTGTTTGCACAAACGGTTAGAAACTGACTCCATGAGGATGGTATGAGGGCCCGACATTCACAGATGGTGGTTGTGCTCACAGCCCAATACCGTGCAGGACTCTTGGCATTTGCCAGAGAACACCAAGATTGGCAAATTCGCCACTGGCACCCTGTGCTCTTCACAGATGAAAGCAGGTTCACACTGAGCACATGTGACAGACGTCACAGAGTCTGGAGACGCTGCTGCCTGCAACATCCTTCAGCATGACTGGTACCATTACTGAGCGGGTCACTAACGGTGTGGGGTGGCCTTTCTTTGGAGGGCCGTACAGCCCTCCATGTGCTCGCCAGAGGTAGCATGACTGCCATTAGGTACCGAGATGAGATCCTTGACCCCTTGTGAGACCATATGCTGGTGCGATTGGCCCTGGGTTCCTCCTCATGCAGGACAATGCTAGACCTCATGTGGCTGGAGTGTGTCAGCAGTTCCTGCCAGATGAAGGCATTGAAGCTATGGACTGGCCCGCTCGTTCCCCAGACCTGAATCTGATTGAGCACATTTGGGACATCATGCCTCGCTCCATCCACCAACGTCACGTTGCACCACAGACTGTCCAGGAGTTGGCGGATGCTTTAGTCCATGTCTGGGAGGAGATCCCTCAGGAGACCATCCACCACCTCATCAGGAGCATGCCCAGGCATTGTAGGGAGGTCATACAGGCACGTGGAGGCCACACACAATACTGAGCATCATTTTGACGTGTTTTAAGGACATTACATCAAAGTTGGATCAGCCTGTAGTGTTTTTTTTCTACTTTAATTTTGTGTGTGACTCCAAATCCAGGCCTCCATTGGTTAATAAATTTGATTTCCATTGATGATTTTTGTGTGATTTTGTTGTCAGCACATTTAACTTTGTACAGAACACAGTATTCAATGAAAATATTTCATTCAGATCTAGGATGTGTTATGAGAGTGTTCCCTTTATTTTTTTGAGCAGTGTGTAGAGAGAGAGAGAGAGAGAGAGAGAGAGAGAGAGAGAGAGAGAGAGAGAGAGAGAGAGAGATCTATGTTCTTAATATGAATAACAAGTTTCATTTTTCTCAGTCTGATGTATTTATTTATTTTGTACATCTGAATATATGTATGCTTTTAGATTTAGCTAAGAGCATACATTTAGCTCTTACATTTTATCATATCATAGTGCAGCTCTCTTAGGTGCCAAATTGCCCCTCCACAAAAACAGAGACTATTTATTCTCTTTGCAGAAAATACTCCATCTTGTTCATGTGCTGACTGTATAAATAGGCTAGATAGCAGATGAGTCTATCCTGGGCTAATAGAAATTGCTGTGGCTTCAAGTTTTGTATTTTTATAATTCTTATATGTATATATATTCTTATAATTCTGTAAAACTCATTGACGTATTTTCACAGATTTGTGGAAGGAGGATTCGGTCCCAAGTGCAGGCCGACACTGAAAGAGCTCAAAATGAAAACCAATTTATTTCTAAAGAACAAACAAAAGGCTAATGTGACAGCAAAGACTAAAACTAAAACTGGAAATGAGGAGGAAGCCACAAGAAAACCAGACTGAGCATGACAACAACAATGAACCAGTGGGTATGAAAAGAAGATGAACAGGTTTTAAAGGCAGATATTGATTGATAGGTGAACACAGGTGACTAATTACAAATGATGGACAGGTGCAGATGGGTGTGGCAGGGTGATGGGTACTGAACTGAGGACAGATGAATAATGACAAAAGACAGAGGGCACAGGGATCGAAACTAAACACAGGAACAACAAAGAAATAAAACAGAATTACAGAAACAATAAACCTAATACAAAAGAAATAAAACAAACAAACAAAACAAAACAAATCCTGACACGTATGGCCAAGTTTCTGTAGGCTAAGGTCAGTTAGCAGTGGCAGTCATCTTGAACTGTGTTGACTCCAAAGGTTAATTAGTTGTAAATGTACATCCATTGATTATTTTCTGAAAGTTTCAATAAACTTTTCATCTAGTGCAGTGTTTCCCAACCTTTTTTGGACCAGTGCCCCCCTATCCATTTTCCAGGCCTCTTCCCCCCCTCCCCTTTTTTTTTTGCCTGTTTACGTGAATAAATCTTTTTTATTTATGGACTTAAAAAATATAATACCTGATCTTGGGTATGGCCCATCAGAACGTCTCTGTGGGCCATTCTCAACCATGAACTGCCTCAACGAGTCCCCCACTTCCTGTGGTGGCCATTCAGATGGATCTTCTGAGTAAAGCCCTGCCCTAAACCTCTCCTCTGCACCTCTCCATCATCATCATCATCATCATCACCTCTCTTGTCCACTTCCTCTGTGGTGTTGGTCTTGCCATGTCTGCCTGCACTATTTTTCCCAAACTGACACAGTGGTGGTCAGCAGAAATTCAAACCCTGCTGGGCATCTAGGTTTTTGTGGCCTCACTAGCTGAATTATTCCTACCTGATGTCATCTCTGCTCTCCTCTACAGCAATTGATCACCGACCTCATGTCTGTCTCATTCATTCATTACTTGTGTTTTTTTTCCTCTGAGTCATATAGTCAAACAAGTATTATTAATTAGCTTTAAATAAATTACACATCTTGCTAATTCACTTTTTAAATATAAACAATATTTTAAAATAAATCCTTTGGTGTTAACTGGCTGTTTCTACACTTCCAGCTAACATTAGTCCAACCTGTCTCCTTCTCTTGTCTGTCCTGATTCTTTATCTCCATCCTCTCAGCTGTTATATTGTAAATACTGATCAGTAAGTTGTAAATTGTTATTTATTAGTAATTAGTAGCTTTAGCTAACCTGAACATTTCCAGGCCTCCTCTTGATGCTCAGACAGAATTTCCTGCTGTCTTTCAACCACTTTGAAAAGCTTTCTTTTATGCCTACATCTTTATCTTTCTGCCTCTTCAGTTTTCTGCCTCTCCATCTGTAGCTCTCTGTCATCAGATGACAGCACGACTCACACGAAAACAATCGCACTCCCGTGCGTGCTCAAGAGAGCGCGTGAGAGTGCCACATATAACTTTCTCTCCTCTCTGCTGTGAGATTGACAGCTGTCAGTGCTTGGGGAAGTTGGCGCGGCTTACAGTAAGCTGCAGAATGAGTGCTTTCACAAATTTAGCTGTCAAAGTCACTAGATTTGTCGCTAGTCGCTTTAAAAAAATGCTAGAGGGATTTGAAAACTTGCTAAATATAGCGTTAAAGTGACAAAAAGGCCATGTGCGTGTGTGTTGTTTTTTTTTTGCGTGAGAAATACAAAGTGTGGCGTGTGAGCATGTGCACTTCACGATATGCGTGTGTCTCACGGTCAATGTGTGAGACTTGAGAGCACTGCACTAGATCACCGGCTACACAATGCTCTAACAGTGCATGGCTTCCACATGTAAACACGTAGCAGGCAGCAAGCTGACAGCTGCACTCTCCCTGCTCACAGCCTTCGCCCAGTTCAATGTTTCTGATTCAGTGATCTAAATATTCTGATATCCAGATAAGTGATATACCTTTCACAGAATAGCTGTCACGTGACTGCATGATTTCCCTAATCCAGCACTTCACTTTCCCTGAGCATGACCCATGCTAAATGTTTAGCTTGAACAACGCTCTGGCTCGGCTCTACAGCTGCTTTAAGAAAGATAAAGTCGCCTTGTTTCTTGAGCATTACTTTATTAATTTTGTTGCTGGGGAGGTAATTATATGCCTTGGTGCTTTTATTATTCCGCAATTCCTCGCCATCGATGCCTTCGGAAAACACAAAGTAATTAATAGTATCGATGTAGGTAACTTTGGGCCATAATTTCATATCGTCTACCCAGTCCATGAGAAGTGACGGGTGAGGGACGGTTAATGATTTGTCTTCACCGTTTTTTAAAACATTCTTGCAATATATCCATCTCTGATGTGCTGCCATTTACGTCAGGTAAAGGAAACTGTGTATGCCACTGACTTATCCATGGTTGTAAGAAATGAGAAGCAACTAATTGCACCAGTTGGAATTAAAATACTTGTTGCCAGCTGAAACATAACCGCCCATGCAGTAATTATCCAATAGGAGGCTCGTGTGGTGATTTGGCTTTTTTCTGGGTTTTGTTTATGTTTTATTTTTATTTAAGTTCTTTGGTTTGTGCTTTTGTTTTGTTTCTATTCTGTTGTTTGGTTGTATTTGCTTTTTGTTTTGTCTCATGTTCATGTTTCATTTCACTCTTCCCCAGTCACTCACTTGCCTGTCAGCCACGCCCATTGTTGAGGTAAGGATTTTCACCTGCATTCCTCCTCCTTCACCTCACCCGAGTTGGTTGATGGAAAGAGACCGTAAGGAGACAATACCTTAAATTCAAATATTTATTTTACCAAAAGCAGAGAGAAAACA
>NC_051436.1:24813394-24817011 GCF_001649575.2 Kryptolebias marmoratus
GGAGTCAGTGAATTAACTCCTTCAGTGTTAGAGCTGCTGGTGGAGTTCAGAGTTAAGAAGTAAAGAGTTATTGATTCCATTTTAACACCTCTAGATTTGATACGTAAACACTTTGTTTTAACACTGGATTTTAACTACTAATAATATACATAAACAGAATGTGACTCTATAAGTGTAAAATTAACTTTGCTTTTGCACAAAGTCTGCTAACACCAAAACATTTAACACTTTTGAATTTGCTGTGTGGTTTTGACTAATTCCACACCATCTACACCTGTCCTGAATCTGTAATCATTCCACCTGTTCCCACTCACCTCGTTATCCTCAGTGTTCAAAACCCGGTCACTCTTTCCATACCTCGCTGGTCCATTGTTTGTTGTTTGCAGATGTTTGCATTCTGTCTGTTTCTGTCCTGCCCGTTCCTGGTCCTGTGCCTGTTCGTATTTCTGTTCTCGTTTTAGTTCTTGTTTTAGTTTGTTTTTATTTGTTTGCTGTCACATCAGCCTTTTGTTTTGTTTGTTCTTTAGTTAATAAATTAGTTTCCTTTTAAAATGAGTCTGTGCATTGGGTTCGTTTCCGTCATCTCCACCCAACATGACAGCTCGTACCCGTTTGTTTAGTTAATTACAGGTGGCTACTATTTTGGGGGCCAGGCAGTATATTATTTCTGTTAGAAAATCCAAGTATGGCAACTTTGACGAATGTATAGTCAATAAAATAACTATGAGACTCCTCATTTGTCAAGGATGATCCCTATTGATTTCAAGTCATGGTGTCAAAGATCAAGGTCACAGATTACCCATTTGAGAAAATTTTGTCTGTGCTCCAACTATAGACACATTTAATCAGAATTGGGTGATGAAATGCAAGCTTTGGATTTAATTACTGCCAAAAAAAAAATCAAGAAGAAGAACGTAAGCTCATTAAGCTCATCCTCCTGCTGTGTCCAAATTCTCCGGAGTGCTCTTTAGCCCTGCCCCTTTTGTGTACTACATCCGCCCTTCGGCTAAGCCTGAAACCAGGCAGACTCCGGCAAAGTATTTACCCACAGTTTATCGCTGCATATGACAATTTGATTTTTTTTTTATTATTATCTTTATTGGCAACGAAAGGGCTTTGAATTAAACTGCAGAAAATTTTTTTCACTGTACTGTACATGTGTGAATACTATCAAACTTTGCTCCGTATTCAACAGGTCATAACAAAACATATTTGAACAGCCAAATATCTCCTGCAATGACTTTGGAAAGCAAAATACCTAAACTGTACTTTTAAAATTGTACTGGCACCTTCTTAAGATGCCAGACCGGTCCCGCCATGTTGGATGTCGCAGGTATGATGCAGAGGCGCAAGTCGATGACATAACCTGTACTGTCCCAATTCTCCAACTTTTGCATGCTTGTAACCTGCCCACACAAACCCTTTTGTGCACTTCGACTGAGTACACACTTCATAGAGGAGCCTAGGGTGTAGTGCGAGTATTGAGACTGGGCCATTGTATGCCTCAAGTCCTCATTTCTCTTGATCCCTCTTGGAATACAGCCATCAGTGAACTGGGTAATAGTAGCTAAACTAAACAGATCTAAGCATGACTAAATGTACAGAACTAAACTAAGTGTACAGGAAGATAAAGCTAAACTAAACAGTACCGGATTTCTAAATGGTACCAGTGGCCTGCTAAAACAGCCGATGTAGTAATTACTAAGATAGAGAAATATGGGGGGGGGATGCGACAGCAGAGTATGAGTATGAAAATGTGTATGTTTGTTTCCAGACGGTAGGAGGCGGTGTGATGCATTTGTGTGTGTGTGTGTTTGCAGAAAAGTCCATGAATCATGTTCACAGATGTTCACAGGCAAGAGGGCAAAGAGCTTCTGTTGACATAAATTCCAGGGAGAATTGATAAGACTTTGGCCTTCAAGGCCACATCGGGAAGCCAAATGTAGATAATAACAGAGTTGTTTTGGAACAGGCTGACTTTGTTTTGAGTATGCCTTGAAGTCTTTGCTGGTACATTCTCGAATCAAAATAGCCAAATTTGAGGTCCAGGTCCAAAACTGTTGTTCCGAAACGAGCAGCTTCTCCAAGATTTTAACCTTTTCCATATTCCGAGTCCAGAAATTGCATTTAGTCCAGAGGCCATTGTCTTTGATGATGGAATAACAGCCAGTTTGGAGTAGTTTGCAATTTCGCTCCTGTTTACAGTCTGAGTGCTGGTCGATCCGTGAACCCATCCACGAATTTGATGATAATCCAGGTAACTGCCTGGTCCAAAGAGCAGAAATCCTGTTATCAAAAACCCAAATATAAAAGGAACCTCCACGTCGGTAGGTACACAGTCTTCCACTCCTGCCAGGAATCCACTGTATATCCAGCGAGACATATCCCGAGACTGGACTCTCTTTCACCCAGTCGAGAAAATTGTATCAATTGCGTTGAGAAACCAGCTCAAAGTGTGTGATAAACGTATACTTTTTGCACAATGTGATCACATGTATAAAGCATTAAATGAATTTATGGTAAGCTTAATAAAACCTAAACAAATAACTAAGAAGCCACTGTTAGTTCAATGTGTTAAATTTTAATTTTTTTTTAATATAGGATTCTGTCAATTTTAAAAGAGCGCTTTATTCTTGCAAGAAGAAACATACATCGAAAGCACAAACAGTGTAACGATGACGGTCAGAGGTTGCTTTTCTAAGTCAGCCTTTATAATCTTCCAAGGTATCACACGACAATGAAATTTAAAATGGAAAATCAACAGGGCATCTAGATCGCTTCAATATTTGCCCGTTGACCTTCTTTCTTAAAGATTGTGACCCAGTCTTCTTCTTTGAACTTCTGGTATTCAAAGATTTGACTCACCTCCTTCTCCAGGGTCTTTGCAAGGTCTATTTTGTCATCTGATATAGAATGAAACCAATCCTTTGAAATTAATATCTTAGTCAAAGAACAACAAATACCTTAAATTCATGTCACATCTATTTCACACAGTTCATATCATTCTACATATAAGCACTGTAATCAATATAAGCAATTATTTCGCAATTAGTGTCTTCGACTTTAGGTGTGTTGTAATGCTAATAAACCCAAGAAGAGATGAAAAAATGAAAAGGGTCCCATGCAGCCAGCAGAAGCAAGGAGGTTGTAGCAGAGTAATGAGAGGTCCCAGGAGAAGAAGGAGCCAATCCTGTGAAGAAGGTGTAACCAGAAGGAGGAGATAACAGCAAGCTAGTTTTGGAAAACTATAAAAATGCTGTATTATTGAAACTATAAAAGGGCTGTATTCATACTATAAGCTACTATAAGAATAAAAAAACTCTTAAATGTGCATCAGACTCTTAGACATTTTAACTCTGTCTGCTTTGGTTTAATAGATTTTTTTCCATCCATCCATCCATCCATCCATTGTCTTCCGCTTATCCGGGGTCGGGTCACGGGGGCAGCAGCCTAAGCAGGGAGACCCAGACTTCCCTCTTTCCAGCCACTTGGGCCAGCTCCTCCGGGGGAATCCCAAGGCGTTCCCAGGCCAGCCGAGAAACATAGCCCCTCCAGCGTGTCCTGGGTCTTCCTCTGGGCCTCCTCCCGGTGGGACGTGCCCAGAACACCTCACCAGG
>NC_051436.1:24819256-24823918 GCF_001649575.2 Kryptolebias marmoratus
CTCACTGTCATTGCCCACGTGAGCGTTGAAGTCCCCCAGTAGAACAAGGGAGTCCCCAGGAGGGGCACCCTCCAGTAACCCTTCCAAGGACTCCAAAAAGGGTGGGTATTCTGAACTGCTGTTGGGCGCATAAGTGCAAACAACAGTCAGGACCCGTTCCCCCACACGTAGGCGGAGGGAGGCTACCCTCTCGTTTACCGGGGTAAACCCCAACATACAGGCACCAAGATGGGGGGCAACAAGTATGCCCACTCCTGCTCGGCGCCTCTCACCGGGGACAACTCCAGAGTGAAAGAGTGTCCAACCCCTCTCAAGGAGACTGGTTCCAGAGCCAGAGCTGTGCGTTGAGGTGAGCCCGACTATTTCTAGCAGAAACCTCTCGACCTCACACACCAGCTCAGGCTCCTTCCCCACCATTTTTTTTCACTGCTACTTAAAAGTAATTCAGTTAAATTATTTTTAACATATTAAATATTTACCAAAGATTCAAATAAGACAAAAAAAGCTAAAGTTGAAATAATATTTTATAGGAATATGACAAAAAATCTTATGACAGGAGCGACCCAATGTGTTGTTAATGACTCAGCTAACACATACAATTTTAGCTCAATATCTGTAAAATTGACTACATTGTTGCAGATGCCCAGTCAATGATTTCTTTATATACAAACTAACCACTATTGAGGTAAGGATTTTCACCTGCTTTCTCTTGTCC
Source organism: Kryptolebias marmoratus (assembly GCF_001649575.2). Lineage (NCBI taxonomy): Eukaryota > Metazoa > Chordata > Actinopteri > Cyprinodontiformes > Rivulidae > Kryptolebias > Kryptolebias marmoratus. The sequence continues at coordinate 24,819,972 of NC_051436.1, forward strand.
TTCACCTCACCCGAGTTTGTTGATGGAAAGAGACTGGGAGGAGACAATACCTTAAGTTTAAAGTTTTATTTTACCAAAAGCAGAGAGAAAACACCAGTTATTACAAAGATAAAACCAAATGCATTTGGGAGACAATCCTCAAATAAAATGTGGGAAAACAAATCACCTCAAAGTGTCAGCAAAGTGCCCCAAAGATTATCTGAAGTTAGTTCCTGTTCTGAAGTATTTATCACCTCCTGTGACCCCCAGCCATCTGCGTGAAGCAGGTGCGCAGAAAACACTTCCTGAGGTGCAGTTAGCCATTTCCTGTTGCAGGGCACACACATTATAGGAGCACGGGCAGGCGACCCAGCACTGGGCCATTAAAGACCTACCACAACTGAAAACTCTCTTACTTTTATTCTTATGTTTAAGTGATAAATTGATTCAAACTACTGCTAACAAATGATTCAAACTAATGTGGACTCTGAACATAACACTATTATAAATCCTCAAAGGAATGACTGAAAAACAGCATTTCAGCATTATATATGCTGAAATGCTGTTCTTCTTCTTATGATTAAAATACTGTTAAGCAAGACTTTAGTTTTGTTCACCTCGACAACACAATTATTCATCCCATGAGTAATAAAAGTAAATATATAAAACTTGTCTACTGATGAAGAAGATGAAACCTTGGAGAATAAACAGGACAGCAGTCACCATTTACAGAGAACAACATATTACATGTGGTAGAACATGGACTGATGCAGTGAATCAAAGTTTCTACAGGGGAAAGTTAAGTGTATCTGACTCCAACAGTTGCAGCAGAGAGCTAAGAGAATGAGAATGGGAATGAGATGTAGCAAGGTGCTTGCATCCTTACTGCTAGGCTGAGAAATCAGCTGAAACTGAAGAAAATATCTAAGTTAGTGTGGTTCTAAACCCATAAAAAACCACTAGCATTGTGATGGAAGGTATTTTTGACTTTGTGTAGTTTCCATTTGTGTTACAAAGTATAATTTATAGACTCAGTACAGCTTTGTTGTCTATTTTAAACTCACTAACTTTGCCAGTTTCTTTTTTATCTTGTTTAAATGATCCCAAGTATTTGCACTCATCAAAAGCCTTTGTCAAAATACATAACACTTGTGACATGTGAAGTTGTCTTTTCAGTTGTCATGTCTACAACAAGCTTTGTTCTGCACTGTGCACCATAAATGTAGACTTAAATTGAAAATATATTTAGAGTCACTAAATGTATTTTTATTTTAGGTTGTGTCTGCTTAGTCCTTTTTTCCCCCTGGTACAAATTATGCAGAAGACAAAGGTGTCCTTTTATGTTTTGCACTACCCTTGAAAGTGTTCACACTTTTTACCCTGAACCATTACAAATTAATTTTTACCTGGGTTCCTGACATTCCTTGAATTAACCATGTTAAAAGTAAGCACATTTACATAATTCCTAAGGCCATTGCTGCGAATACCATCTTAGTTAAACCTCTTGCTTTTCAGGTTTGAAAGTGCCACTTGCCCTCTGTACAGTTTTAGAAACCTGGTCATTTTCCACATTTTTCCGTGTGGTCTTATTGAGTACAAGTTAGTTGTTGGGGCAAAATTACTCAGAAAATAGCAACCACTTTTGCAGCTATCCCACACAAATAGCTCTCCTCTTGTACTCTACCTGCATCCTGTATGCTTTTACTCCACATCTATTTCCTAGCTGTCCTCTTCACTGCTTTAAAATTAGCATTATCACCTTTAAAGATCAATTACAATAATTACCCTGTAAGAGATATGAGCATTACTCACTAATTCAGCATTGTGTGCTGTAGTGCTACTTGTACAGTTTATTTTAGTCATGTTTACTACTATAAGCACCTTACAGAACAAGCCACATTCACTTAGCACTACTCTATGATAAAAAAAAAAAAACCACACACACAACTGAGCATTTTATCAAGGGTTCAGTCTCTTGAATCCATAAGCTTGAAGACACGTCCACATTTAGGATCAAATTGTCAGCCTTCTGATGGATTGACAACTATTCTCCAAAGACAAACACACCAACATGAATGGGGATTGGTTAGTAGTAACTAAACATATTGTGAAGATAAAGTTTATTGCACTTTGGAGCTTAGAGGACACAGATACGTGAACTTTCTCCAGTTCAAGGTCACTGCAGGTGGACTATCATTTCCACTTCTCTTGGTTATTTCTGATTTTTTGAGTGTGTGTACAACAAAGCAGCAGTTTTTCAAACTGTACACAGCACTGCTCCTTGCTTTTTTCTCTCATTTGACAACAGCTTTCCATCTTTGACATTTTCTGGAGCTACAAAAAAATAGGACATTTGATTACTAATTATCTATAGAAACTGTTTTAGATCTGCTTATCTTCATTTCAAAAGTGTACTCCAGTAAATTAAACCTTAATGAGGGGGTGGCTGTGAAGGTAAGTACAAAGTGAGTGAGTGCTGTAGAAGGATGTGGACAACAACATAGTGGGTGCATCCTAAAAGACAATTTTATATCCATGCTTAGAAGATAAGCTGTTATTTTCAAGTTAAAAATACAACCTTGCTTGTTGCAAAAATTCAGAATTGAGTGAAACTGCAACTAAACATTTGCTTATTTTTTCAGAATTTTGAGTTGCTGATTAGTCTCCAGTGAAGTACTGGCTTCAAAAAAAGGTAAGCATCCTTTTATCTTCAGAAGGACGCTTACCTTCATTCATTTTTCATTTTTAACTTGTAAAGATGTTTTTATATACTCTTTTTGGACATGCTGAACAATGTGACAAGTCTTCTTTTCCTTCTCCCATTTCCCTCACTTTACGTTCCTATCAGACTTGCTGTAATAAACTAACTGCATAAACATTAAACCAAATCATAATGAAATAATTATGCTATTCATTAATGAATATGGCAGGACTAAATTAAAGTACCTTTTTCCAGGCAAACCAGCTTTCCAATGCTCCTGATGACTGCCGAGAAAAATTCTTCTCACTTGTTCTTAGTTTTGTGATGATGCAGGTAATTGTGTTTCATTCTTACTGTGACATGTACAACATTCAGTCTCTTCTACATTTGTAAGTTTTAAGCTTAAACACTTATCCTCATACAAAACCTTTTAGTATCATGAACAGCTATACAAGATGTAAAAGGTTTGTGTAGGAATTTAAGGTTAATAGATGTTACTGTCAGGATTTGGGTTTTGCTTGAGTTATTCTTTAAATTTCTTTTGTATAAGGGTTATTGTTTCTTGTGTTCCCTGTGTTTAGTTTATTCCCTAGTTTTCTTTTGTTGTTCTGCTCTGTTCCTTGTGCTATTACGCACTCTCCCTCAATAGTTCTGTCAACCTGCCTCACCACCCACAACTGTCGCTTGTTAATAATCAGTCATCTGTTTCTACTTCCTCATTACCCTCAGTCTTTAAAACCTGTTCATCTCCATCCACTACTCACTGGTTCATTGTCACTTTCATGGGCTGTCTAGTTTTTCTCGTGTCTCACTTTTCACGTTCCCTGCAACTCTGGTTTTTGTTAGTTAATTTTAAGTTCAAAATATTTAAAACTAATACATACTAAATGAAGATTTGTGGTGCTATAAGAATATTGATGTGATTAGTTAAAGCAGTGGTTCCCAAAGTGTGGGGGCGCAGTGCCATTGCACAGGGGGCGTGGTACGGATGAAAAAAAAAAAAATACAGTGCCTGACTAAGCATAATGGACAGGTTTTTGATGGGGACAGGTTTTTAACCCCATTTTGAACAGAGGCTTTTTTTAAATGCATTGATGATAGCAAAGTTGAATATTGTTACAAATAAAAAAAATAAATAAATACACTCCTGATCAAAATCTTAAGACCAGTCAAAAAATTGCAAGAATTTGCATTTTGCACTATTGGATCTTAAGAAGGTTCTAAGTAGAGCTTCACAGTGTTAAAGGAAAAAATCAGTGCAAGAGAC
>NC_051436.1:24825130-24835271 GCF_001649575.2 Kryptolebias marmoratus
TGAAAAAATCATGTTTGAGTGTAAATGCAGTTTTCAATTAATTCCCCGCTCAAAAGTTTTTGTCTCTTACGCTGATTTCTTCCTTTAACATTGTGAAGCTCTACTTACAACCTTCTTAAGATCCAATAGTGCAAAATGCAAATTCTTGCAATTTTTTGACTGGTCTTAAGATTTTGATCAGGGGTGTATGTTTGAAATAACACTGACAGTAAAGAATACTCTTCTACTGTAAAGAACTAAAAAAAAAACAGTTACTGTATTTTCACAACCATAAGGCGCACATAAAAGTCTTAGATTTTCTTCAAAATGTGCGGCGCGCCCTATAGTGCAGTGCGCCCTGTGTGTGTGTGTTGTTGTTGTTGTTGTTGTTGTAAGGCGGACGTAGTAGAGAACACCATGAGAACGTGAAAGGGGGAAGTGTGGGCGTAGACTGTATATACCGATACGTAAAAGAACGGGTATGTGCATTATGCAGAACATTGTTGTTTTAACAACCCTGGCAAAGAGACACGCTTATTAAGCACAGTTTAAACTGAAGGCCATCAGCTACACGGAGGAACATGGAAATCAAGCAGCCGCGAGATAATTTAAGATTAATGAATCCATGGTTCGCAAGTGAAGGAAGCTAAAAAACGAGCTCCGACAGGTCAAGAAGACGCAGCTGAGCTTCCGTGGAAATAAGGCGAGGTGGCCCGAGTTGGAGGAAAGACTCGAGCAATAGATCATCGATCAAAGATCAAGTGGGAGAAGCGTTTCGACGGTCACCATTCGACTAAAAGCAGTAACGCTAGCAGAAGAAATGAAAATTGAACATTTCCAAGGAGGTCCGTCTTGGTGCTTTCGTTTCATGAAACTGTGCCATTTTTCCATCCGGACCAGGACTACAGTAGCGCAGAAACTTCCAGCGGATTATAATAAAAAGCTGGTCATCTTCCGCTCCTACTGCAGCAAACACATCACCGAAAAACACATCCAGCCCAGCCACATCACTAACATGGACGAGGTGCCGCTCACTTTCGATATCCCGGTGAGTCACACTGTGGAGAAGAAGGAGACCAGCATGGTAGCGATACGCACAACGGGATACGAAAAGTCTTCTTTTGCTGTTGTGCTTGGCTGCCATGCTAATGGACAGAAACTGCCGCCTATGGTGATTTTTAAGAGAAAGACTTTGCCTAAAGAGACGTTTCCAGCAGGAGTCGTCATTAAGGCAAATCAAAAGGGCTGGATGGATGAGGAAATGATGAAAGAGTGGCTGAGGGAGGTTTATGTAAAGAGACCAGGTGGTTTTTTTCACACATCACCATCGCTGTTGATCTGTGACTCTATGCGTGCCCATATCACAGCCGATGTGAAAAAACAAGTGAAGCAAATGAAGTCTGAGCTTGCTGTCATTCCGGGAGGCCTAACAAAGGAACTTCAACCGCTGGACATCGGTGTGAACCGGCCGTTCAAAGTAAGGCTGCGAGCGGCGTGGGAGCGATGGATGAGCAATGGAGACCACAGTTTCACTAAGAGTGGAAGGCAGCGCCGGGCGAGTTACGCCACAATTTGTGAATGGATTGTAGATGCTTGGGCTAACGTGTCTGCTGGCACTGTTGTTCAAGCTTTCGCAAAAGCCAGCATCATTTCCGAGGAACCGCATGGTACGGAAAGTGACTCTGACAGTGAAGAAAGTGAACCTGTTTAATGGAGATTTAGCACAGCTGTTCAATTCAGAAACAGAGGATGAGGACTTCGATGGGTTTGATTAATGACGATTACTGGTAAAAAAAAAAAAGTGAATACCAAACTCAGTTTTGCTCCAGCTCTTTTTTTAATTTGTTTTATCCGTGTGTTTTACCATGCCTGCGCCTATTGATGATTTAAAAAATGTTAGTACTTTGTAATCAATACTTAAATAAACCACAACCAAACTCAATTTTGCTCCAGCTCTATTTTTACGGTAAATACGCACACTTGTATGCTTGTCTGTGTTGTTGTAAGGCGGACGTAGTAGAGAACACCATGAACACCATGCCCACACTTCCCCCATGAGAACGTTAAAGGGGGAAGTGTGGGCATAGATTGTACCGGTATATAAAACCTGCGCCCTATAATCAGGTGCGCCTCGTGTGTGTTAAATACAGTAATGGCACACAAAAACTGAGACTGCGCCTTTTAGTACGGTGCGCCTTATGGTCGTGAAAATACAGTACACAAAAGTGTTTCACTGTAAAGATGGTTTGTAGTTTGTTTTGTTGCAACCTGAAGTGTGAAATAAACTTCAGTGGAGTTTCAAAACAAAATATGTGTTTATATCTGGTTGAACGATGTGTGTGCCCAGTTGATTTTTGGGGGGGGCGGGGGGGCATGGGATTGCATTGTAATCCATAGGGGGCCCAGAAGAAAATCTTTGGGAACCACTGACTTAAAGTAAATATCAAACACAAACATGCTGTGACAACATAAAACACAAAACTAAGAAGCTATGACTAACCTGTAACTAAGCAACATTAGATAAGTAATACAAGATCATTGTTATCCCAGGACTGCCAATTCCATTTGTATAGAGTTGAAAAACCCTGGTTGGCTATTTCGTTGTATTGTCCCAGGGAAAAAAAAACTATTCTAAGGTCCCCTCCCCCAATGCAGGGCAACCACAAATAAGGCACAAATGGAATCCAGCCATGGTACCCACAATGATCCAAGACACATAACACAAATAAAACGATATAACATAGGATGTAAAAGTCAACATAATGCAAAATAAAATATAAAGAAAATGTGATATAAAACAAAATATGAAAAACATGAAGTAAAACAAAATATACATATATATGTCAACCTGAATAAAATATATGCCTTTAGAATGTGAATATGCATGTATGTCAAGGTGTGTTTGGCCGCCTGTGTTGACTGCATTTATTTGATATGTGTTGTAATATGGATGTGTAACTGAGTGTCTGTGGATGTCTGTGGTCCATCCAATCCTCGACTGGCTCATAAGAAGTAACTGATTGCCAGTCCAGTCCTTTTTGTCCAATGATGCTGTTGTGGCAACAATAAATGAATTTCCAGGCACTGTTAGATGAAATCACTCAAGCAGGTTTATTTATATAATGTGCACAGAATATAGAGAGCATTAAAGACAATGAACAATTAATATCAGAGTCCCAGGTCTGAACAGGGAAGCTCTGAATCAAAGCTCTGGTCCCCCAAGTCAACACAGGTGCTTTTATTAAAGATATTGAAATACTGGACCAGAAGGAGGAGTTAGGGAAAGGCAAGTCAGTCCGGTTCCCAAGGGAAGAAAATTCAACATCACTTCTATAAACAAGTTCATTCTGTGAGAACCCATGGGACTTTGAACAGAAGTCATAACATTATCAGGACTTATAAACAACAGGTGTTACCCTATAGTAAATTTTGCCATTACAATGCTTTCCACAGACATTTATGAACTCTGTTGTTGAGTCCACGACCTCACAGGTCCAGGCGGTCCACGTGTCAGTCCTTCTCACGATTGTCAGCTACAGTCATCCACCTATACACGGTCCCCAGAATCCATTTCCTCAGAATTGGGACAACACAAAAATCACAATTAGTATTATTATTAAGTTATTCCAATTTTAACAGCCAAAGCTCTTCATTCTCTTAAAATTTCCTCTAAACCTTTCCACGACCAGCTGCTCCTGCCTGCATTATTCTTTAGTTCTGTTTTTAGATTACTCAGTTTAATCATTATAGTACATTTTACAAACATATGACAGACTCGTCTCATACTCACTAAAATCCAATCAAAACCTTGTCTGTTCTGTCTTACCATCCTATTTGTCTCATAAAATTCATCTCTTAAGGCCATAAATCCCACAACTGTGAAATTTATCAGTATGTGTTGGTTATAATAATTATAATTTATTCACTCAACATTTGGTTAATTGTAATCCAGGGTAAAATAGACTCAAATCCTGTTATAATCTTATGCTGCGTTTTGAATTCATCTGGAATTCCTGTCGGTTGACCTATAAAATTTAAATAAACACCCTCATCGAGTTCATAATCATCTATGCTTCTCTAAAACTTAGTCCCATTTTTACCTATACCAACCAGATCTTTCCACTCCTTCATGCACTATTACTGTGGGCATTTTCTTTCTAACCAATGCAAAAGATGTTTGTTTCATGTGAGGTATCAGTGCATCTGTGATCAGTCTCATAGTGTCTTGATGAAATCTGTAGACACATATTCAATAAACTACTTGAAATTGGCTTGACCTAGTTGCACTTCTTGAGCCTGGTTTGGTCTAGTTTGGCCTTCATTGTCTCGATGCGTTGAGTAAAACTCCTCTAGGCCACCATGAAAATCATGGCAGTCCTGTTCTTCTAAACATCCATATAGATCTGGAGCTGGTTCTGTCACATCACATGCTTCACAAATTCATAACCGTTAACTAATGTGCATTGGTGGTACACATTGTTGTAATTCTAATTACATGTGAAGTAGTCACATGTGTTGTGGTTTTAAAAAGTTCTATTTTCTGAGACATCATCAGTGTAGTAATTCAGGATTGAGATATATTCTCTGTCATCATATGTGCAGGCGTTGTTTTAAATGTTGTGCCAATGTTGGTGATTAATGTAATAAATTTAGATATTATTAATGAAGTAGGTGCCTCTTCTGTGGCTGTGGACGTGAACTTAGGTGTGGTAGTTACTGTATGCGTGGTTAGCTGAATACATGTCTTTTCAGTCATATATCTATCCCAATATTCCCCCTATCATTGCAAGCTGCCAATTTTAATCTGTTCTACATCACCTTCTCCTCGAACAGGAGTTGCTGTGTTCAGATTTCTCATCAGCATGGTATATTTATAGGAACTCTCCTCACTCCAATGCATTTCTAACCTTACTTCTATGTCAAAACCATTGTCCTTTATGTGTATAATAATTAAGCATTGATCTACACCATAAGCTGTGCTATGTTTTTTAACATGGCGTTCACACAATTTACTATTGGCGTAAATCACATGCACTTCATACTCCGTCTCTAGCCAAGTGTTGAACTCTGTCTGTTACATCAGCTTTCCAATTTGGATAAACTCGTCTTATTTTACGGAGCCTTCTAGGTTTTAACATCCACTTGTTGAAGACCTGGGTAAAACCTACTTGTTGTATGTCTGCAGGCAAGAACACTGGTGTGTACTGGTCTAGATTGTTGTGTGCTGTGCTGTACTCATCTCTTCTGAAGAAGATGGATCCCCCCTTTGGGACTTTTGTCATGTCTCTCTGCTGGATGCGTCTGGTTCTGCACCTTGTTGCTCTGACTTGTCGTGCTCTTCTCTGCTTTTGCTGAGTTGAAGTGGGTTGTCCCTGTGACATCAGCTGTCAGCTTGTCTCTTCTTTCACTGGTCCTTAAAACACCACTTCTGCCAACATCCACAGTTGATCAGTAACAGTTTCATTGTTGAAGTTTTTCTGCTCATTGTTTTATCAAAGTCAACTTTAGCTTCTAGTGCAATGAGTCATATGATACCACGTGTTGACAATGAGTCAAGTGTTGCTTCCTTCTAGTTGAACAGCCATCGGAGTTGCCCTTTTGACCTCAGCTGCAGGTTGTTATCATTTGTCTTCTGCCCAAGCAGGTTCACTTTGGTCTGATTCGTATTTATCAGCCTCTTAAGAAAGGAACACAATAGCATCCTCAGGTCACCACTGTCAATGCAACAGAGACTCAAAGAAAGTTTTTAAGACATTTTCACTTACCGAACTAGGATTCCAGCAAACTGTGGGATGAATCTCCTTTCATTTCTTAATTCTTTTGACACTTCAGTAAGTCATCCCAAGGCCTTGGTGATATCGCCATCTGGAGTTAGTTACTTACAAAAGTTCAACAATAAATCAAAACACTTACAAACATAAGGTTTTCTAGCCCAGAATGACTCTAAAGTCAGTCTGTCAGTCTCAGCTGTTCTGCTAGACTCTTTATCACATCTTTAGCCAATTACTTTTAGGACTGTCACATAGGACATGCAATTCCCAGAAGGGATCTAATAAACGTAGGTATAATCACACAAAAACAGTTGGAGGTAAATCAGGTCTCTCTACATTAGTTTAATCAACTATCAGAGGATTGGTATCTCTGCACAGCTATGGTTAATGTTAAACTTTAACCAGTTATTCTGAAATTTGTCATGGAGCAGGTCTCTCAGCTAACTATCTAGTTTTTTCTGTCCCTCGCTATTTATTTCACACCCTAGGTGTTCCGTTCTAGCTGTCGGTTTCTTCACTAAGTTTGAGACGAGTCTTCTACATAGAGAAAGACCCCCCTTTGTAGCCAGACTTTGCCTTCCAGGAACGTTGGTGTGTATTACTTATCCTGCCTCATCAGGGGAAACTAACTAACTTACAGTGAGATGAATATATCCATGACCTCCTTCCAGTTATTTTCAGTTTTCTTAATGGGGTGATCAGAACTTGAAATGTTTCTTTCCACCAATATGGTTTTATTTTCCAATAATTTTCATCAAAAGGTTAGGCTCCTAGCCTTAATGGTACATAAAACTTCTGGATTTTCATCTGTAAGAAAAGGTAACACGAAACACTTTCTGCTTGTTAACACAGTTAACACAGTCAGTGCACTACACAGTCTTCTAGTTATTGGTTAAGGTCTTTGTTTACACCATAATAATGATTTAACTTTGATAAAACCTACAATCTGTCAGCGTCTTGGCTACAGATTTAGCCCACATGCAGAGCAAACTCAGGAGACCAGGTAAAAAGGTAAGAAATGTTTATTTAACAGACTGCAGGCTGGAGAAAACAGGAAAACAGGCTTCTCAGGTACAGATTGTCCACTGTGAGAAAGAGTTCTGGTTACTGGATTGTCAGATATTTGAGAGAGCAAACCTTCAGTGCAACAGCTTACAGGCGATGTAGCAGAGGAACGCCTAAGAAGGGGTGAGGAAGTCCGGTGGTGAAAGCTCTGTGGTCCGTGAGCGTCCGAGGGGCGTGGTACAGGGCGAGCAAGGTTCGGTATGTGAGTGATCCCAGAGATAGGTGAGGCTTCCTCAACATGAGATAGTTTGCAGGCACGAACTGTGACTGTGATCAACCGCCGGTAGGAAACCCTTGGTTCGCGGGCAACACCTGGAACGAAGCATAAACACTTGAACGTAGTACAGATCAAAATCAAAGAACGAGGCATGAACACTTCAGCGAGGCTACAATTCCTGGTCAGATAGGTATTGAACGTACCACACACGTTAACACTCTGACAGGGAGGTGTTGGCAGCCAGCCTCCTATAAACCTCCCTAAACAAGCTCCTGATGGAAAACACCTGCTGCAGCAACCACCTGGATTTACCAACGCCACCCACAGAGAAGAACATGGAAACAGCAGGCAAAACCACCAGAACATTCCAGAATCCCAACACAAACAAGTAACACTTAAAAGAGAACAGAAATCAAATATCAAAATCTTAAAGATATTTTAGTGAAATACTTAATATATATCTTAACTCCTGCTGGCCGAGGTGCTCCAGTGGGCGGCTTTGGTGGCCAGCTGCTTCCTGGGAGCTTTACCTCTGGTGGATTTACAGGCAGTCTGCTGGTTCTGGCCATGAATGTACTTCAGCGTTCTTCACGTTCAACACTGAAGAGTAAAAGATGTTAATCAGCTGCTCCTGATTGTGAAAAAAGCCACCTTGTTGTTGTTATGGTTGCGCATCTTAACAAGATGTCCAAAAGTAAAAGGTTTCAGTAAAAAATCCTTGTAGCTGCACAGCATCCAATACTAGAGGAAATAATCTTTTAAAAAATGTGATTTACAAGTAGAAAAAAGAGGAATTAAATTTTTCAAAAGCAATATCTCAGAATGAATGTAACAGAGCTACTCCAACATGCAGCCACCTTGAGCGGCGCAATTCTAGAAAGTTGTTAATGTTAGCTTCAAAACACTTCTCAATTCTTTTTACATAATCTTAGCTGAACTAGTGATTATAAGCTTTATCAGAGCCAAAATAATTCTCTGAACAGAAAAAATGTCCTTTTTCATCAGTGAAAATAAGACAGCCAGACCCAAATAGGCTTCTCCTTATCTTGGTCATCAAACAGAGTTAAAGGTGCCTCACTGGATCAGAACCTGTGGAGGGCCAGTTGTCATTTAATCATGTTAAGGCCCATAGCCAGTTGAGGGTCAGAGGTCAGCGTTCCGTCTGAGGTCACCTGAGAGGTGGTGATGTCTACGAGGCGTTGGCGAGGGGGCTTAACTGATGCAGCAAAAGACAGGCAATACACAACCTAGAACAATGCATTCTTCACAGAATGAAACATTTTTTCTTAACATAGGTTTTCCTTTAACTTTGTCTGCTAGACTTAAAACACCAAACACTGATTTGCTGTCACACACCAAGGCTTTCTCCTCCATTAAACTCAGTTTGATAACAATGAGAACGTTCAGACCTTGCGTTGAGCAGAACCAATTTACCTCATTCTGTCCAAAGATTCTACTCATATCTCAGAATAATTCTTCTGCAAAACAAGCAAGAGAAAGGTTATAAAACTGTTAAATAATTTTTCATTCTGAGTAATCTCACACACTAACACTTTTCTCATGTTTAACAGCTTTCAGAATTGAATAACCAGATCTTATTTTAGCAATGAAACCAGATTTCTCCTCACTAACCTCCGAAATGTATAAAATTTAAAAAAATAGTTATAGGTACGCAAGTGTATTGATTTACTGAGGTCAGAATAAACTTTAGAATTCTTTTCCTTGAAGAGTTTCTATCCCAAATCTATCTTATTATTTTATTGAGGTGTAACTCAATAAACATCATCATTTAAAATCCAAATTTTTGAATAAGTTTGGCACTTACAACATCTTGTTGTTTGACATCTCTACTCTCTAATTGTATGACTTAAAACTTAAATTATTAGTGCTGTTATTACTTCAATGGTCCACTGTATCACCTTGTGTATATTAATAATCAGTTCTAATGACGAACAACCAAAAACTCCTCATAAAACATTCTTATCCATTGAATAATCCTCATGTGATAAACCTTCAATGCTTTCATTTTTAGCAGTTTTCAACTGTTGTTAATTAATTATCTTACTCATCTTTTCTTTTAATTTAACCCTTTGATGCACAACCCTAGAACCCGCTGGTGGACACCAGCGGTGAGGGATGCCGTCAGGCTGAAGAAGGAGTCCTATCGGGCATTCTTGGCCTGTGGGACTCCAGAAGCAGCTGACAGGTACCGGCAGTCCAAGCGGCATGCGGCTCAGGTGGTCGCTGAGGCAAAAACCCGGGCATGGGAGGAGTTCGTAGAGGCCATGGAGAAAGACTTCCACACGGCTTCTAGGAAATTCTGGTCCACCATACGGCGTCTCAGGAGGGGAAAGCAGTGCAGCACCAACACTGTTTATAGTGAGGGTGGTGTGCTTCTGACCTCGACTCGGGACGTTGTGGGTCGGTGGGCCGAATACTTCGAAGACCTCCTCAATCCTACCAGCACGTCTTCCATTGGGGAGGCAGAGCCTGGGAGCTTTGGGTCGGGCTCTCCAATCTCTAGTGCTGAGGTCACCGAGGTGGTTAAAAAGCTCCTCAGTGGCAAGGCTCCGGTGGTGGATGACATTCGTCCGGAGTTCCTTAAGGCTCTGGATGCTGTAGGGTTGTGTTGGTTAACGCGACTCTGCAATATTGCGTGGACATCGGGGACAGTTCCTCTGGATTGGCAGACCGTGGTGGTGGTCCCCTTATTTAAAAAGGGGGATCGGAGGGTGTGTTCCAACTACAGAGGAATCACACTCTTAAGCCTCCCTGGTAAGGTCTATTCGGGGGTTCTGGAGAGGAGGGTCCGTCGGATTGTCGAACCTTGGATTCAGGAAGAGCAGTGTGGTTTTCGTCCTGGTCGTGAAACACTGGACCAGCTCTATACCCTTAGCAGGGTCCTTGAGGGTGCATGGGAGTTCGCCCAACCAGTCTACATGTGTTTTGTGGACTTGGAGAAGGCGTTCGACCGTGTCCCTCAGGGACTCTTGTGGGGGGTGCTCCGGGAGTATGGGGTACCAGACCCTTTGATACGGGCTGTTAGGTCCAGGGGTGGAAATTAGCACCTGCCACTGGCCAAATGCGGGTAAATATTTGAAGTGGCGGG
>NC_051436.1:24836294-24848239 GCF_001649575.2 Kryptolebias marmoratus
TACAAGCAGAGCCAGCTAAGAGCAGCATGAACATTCAGTGAGCAGACCAGGAGAATGTTTAGTAAAAAATGGACATACAAAAGTTTTTAAATAAAGTAAGTATTAATCATCACTGCTTTTGTAAAATATATAAAGAGTAGGTGCATCATGGACTGATATTGCTGCTGTCGAGCCGCATGGCCGCCATCTTGGAATTTTTTAATTTCCACCCCTAGTTATGTCCCTTTATGACCGATGTCAGAGCTTGGTCCGCATTGCGGGCAGTAAGTCGGACTTGAAACTTAGGGCAAGTTGTGTAACCAACTAAAGCGCTATGGACAATGTTGGCCCTGTGTTATTGCTGTTTTTTAAACTTATGGGGATTCTCCTGAGACTTCAGGAAGAGAGGCGCAGTGGAAGAAATGCTGTGGATGCTGCGATTGTTGCGCGCGGAGTAGGACAGCTGTTATCCGATGGCATAAACGTTGCAGGGTAAGCTAACGCTGTTGTTTATATTCCTACCTTGGCTCTTTATGCTTGCATCTGGTCACACCCACGACCAATGAATGAACAGGAGCTAAGCTTGCGCCGCCCACAAAATAAAGAAGCAGGGACCGAGTGTGAAAAAATACAGATGTAAACGCTCTCAAAGCGAACCGAGTAGAGTGGAGCTGGGACCATTAGGGTACGTGTGAAAGGGGCATTTGTTTCTCAGCTGGCCTGGGAACGCCTTGGGATTCCCCTGGAGGAGCTGGCCCAAGTGGCTGGGGAGAGGGAAGTCTGGGTCTCCCTGCTAAGGCTGCTGCCCCCGCAACCCGACCCCGGATAAGCGGAAGAAAATGGTTACTCGATAAGCAAAACATCAGTCCCATCTGGTACTTTTCCATGTCAGTGTTTTTCCATTCTCCTCGTGGAGAGCCGCTTCCTGGATTTCATGACATCATCTCATCATGTGTTCTCTATGATCTGCTATTATCCTTTACATTGTTTCTGGGCTCTGAACTCTGGTAAAAAGAAACTTCATGGTCTTACATTTTATATAACTTTTATATAACATTTTATATAACTTCACAACTGGGAACACCAGCTGCTGGCTTTTCTGTCTTTCGAAACTGGGCAGATCGCGCACCTCTTCCTCTTCCTTTGGCCCTCCTGTCTGATGTCCTCTTGTAGATGGGTAGTGGCTGTGTTTGTTTTTTTTAACCCACACCATGATTTTTTTCTTTATCGTTGCTTCTCCATTCTTTCCATTTTGCTGTGGCTGTTCTTCATCTCTCTAAGTTGGTGCATATTGTCACCCATGAACATACCCCAGGCATCTTTTGGTAAAACGGCTCTGGATCTATGTGTAAGTCCTGGACAGCCCCTATGAATGTTATGGCTTCTTGAGTGGGGGGGGGATTCTCATTCCAGTAAGATCCATTTTTACTGAATCTATTGGACTGGGTCTTAGTTTCCTCTTCAGAGGACTCATCAGATGAGTCTTCTTTATGTGATAAAGCTGGATTCCCAGAAACACCCACAACTCCAGCTTGACCCTGTGTCAAATATCATCAGAGGTTTCTGACTCTGAACCAGGACAAATTGCTTCCTCATCTGGTTCTTCCTGCAGCATCGCTACAACCATGTCAGCAGTAAAACGAGCAGCCATACTCTGGATAAAGAAAATCAAAAGCACAATAATAATTTCAGATGCACATCAAAATACATAAACATACATAGTTATATTTTGTTGACTTGGCTAAGTAGCTTCACTAACTATTTAGCTAACTACTTTGCTTAGTAGCCTAGCAATATACTTAGCTAAGGTAACTACAATAAAATTAGCTAACTAAAGTAGAATATGTCAACAGCTAACTAGCTAATAGTAATTACTTGTAACCTTCTGACAAGTAATCAACTCACTCTCATGGTAACCTAAACATGATCCTTTTTTTCCTAAGGTAATGTTAGAACAATTGAAAAACAATACTTACATGTATTAGATGGGGAAAGGGTGCTGTGCTGAGCTGTGAAATATCTGATACAATTCAGTTCCCACCAAATGCTGTAGTAAATGCATGCGGGTCGTTTCTGACCCATGTGTATAAACTTGATGTAGAATTACAAAAGCTGTGCTTGTTCATAACTTAAGAAAGGAAAAATAAAAATGATGATTTGTGGGCAACAAAAACAAGATATTTGTTGCATATTTGGAAAAGTAAATGATAACATTAATTTATTTCAAAAGTATATAATTGAAACACTCAACCATACATAAAGTAACCTGTAAAATGAATGTGGGTCGTTTTTGACCCATGTTGTGCATTAAAAGGGTAGTGATACAAAAAGGGTTTTTATACAAAAAGTAAGAAAGGAAAAAATAAAATAAGGATGTATGATGATCAAAAACAAGTTAATTGAGGAATACCTTAAATGCTGAATGATAAAATTATTTTATTGCAAAGATATAGAAGATAAAAACTCAGCCGGGTCACTTTTGACCCATGTTATGCATCAAATTCTGTATCCTGTTTAATTTAAACTGAGCAGATAGGTGTTAAATACTGCGTGCCCTGTTTTTCCTAGGATCGCCCGTGTTGTTCTCCTCTCATCTCCTTTGTGCTGTGTGTTGTGCAACTCCTGGCCTTTGCCCTCATGTGACATAGAGGTAGTCATAGAGACTATGGTGTTTAACTAATGTTTATCTCTTACATAAACCTTTTAAATTTTTTCATGACAGTTAGAAACTAAACACTTTCAACTTAACCCAATGTACTAAAATATACTCTTTTACGTATATTATAGGTCTGTTGATCATAAAATCTTAGAAACAAAAACATTGTTCTCACATAATACAAAAACATCTTCTAAACTCCCGGAGTTTTTTTGGCCCAATTTCCTTTCCAAAAACCCCTAGTAATAATTCCCTTTCATAAGTTAGAAAACAATTTAGATCCACCGTTTGACTCTCTCAACCCAGTACTCTTACATATTTAAAGTAATCAATTGGAGAATCTTAAAGGCATCCTGCCAGCCTATTATAGTCCGGACTCTTGAGTACTGGGAGGTCAGGTTTCCTGTGGACTACTAAAGGCCTTGTGAAACTTATTCAGTGTTATAGTTTCATAGTGATCCATTTCTACATTTAATTGCCACTTCATCAACAAAATAATAATAGAAAAAATAGTCTGCACAAAGTCAGACAGATGTTAGTAAACCACATTTATGAAGAATGGAATCAACATTTAGTAAAGTGAAGTGAAATTTATTTATATAGCACTTTTCGGCAACAAGGCAATTCAAAGTGCTTTACAACACAGAAACAACAATCAGGTACATAATCAAATACAGATGAAACATCATAAAAACATCATAATCAAATATAGAGATACAGAAGTAAAAACATCAATCATGTATAATCTAAATGAAATATAAGATAATCTAAATAAAATCATGAAACTAAACATATCTGAACATGAGCTAAGACAGTCAAAATACTAGCTAAAATAATCTAAATGAAATCATGATAAAGTTAAAGCTGAACTAAACAACTATTAGGAATCTAAAAATCTAACAATATCTAAAATATGAGCTAAGATAAACTAAACTAAACTAAATGTACAGGAAGGCTAAATAAGCTAACATAAACTGAAACATGATAATGCTAAGCTAAAGGTACCAAAAGACTAACTAACAGTACGTAGGCCTGCTAAACAGCCAACATAAGAATTACTAAGATAACTAGACTAAGGTAGTGAAGGAGGGAAGGGAGGGAGTGGGGTGACAGACAGTGGAAGGTGTGCGTGTGTGTGTTTGTAGAGACAGTGGAAGACGATTCTGTGTGTGTGTGTGTGTGTGTTCATAAAGAAGTCCATGAATCACGTTACAGAGGCCATTGTCTTTGATAATGTGATGGAGTGTTTATCAGCGAGCTCTGAACAGATTTACAGATGTCCTTAGGCAGAGAAAGCAGAGTATCTTGTCTGCATAGTTACAAACAATGAACCAGCGAGGTATGGAAGGAGTGACCGGGTTTTGAACACTGAGGATAACGAAGTAAGTGGCAACAGGTGTCATGATTACAAAGTCAGGACAGGTGTAGATGGGTATGGCTAACAAGCAAGTGAGTGACTGAGGAAGAGTGAATAGTGACAGGAAACAAGACACAAGCCACAAGGATAAAACTAAGACAAAAGATAACTGAACAAAGACTCAAACAGAAAACATGAAGACAATAACTGAAACAGAAAACCCAAAACCCCACACAAATTCCAGGATCATTCTGCCTGATTTGAGCGAGCAACTTTCTCCAAAATGTAACCCATATTATTCATGAGTCCCGGAACCGCAATTCAGTCTGCGGTCCTGTAAAAGGATCGCATCCAACTTGCGATTCAGCTCCCATAACCAAACAGTTTGATTGTTGACCGCCGAACCCGTGAAACGAATTTGACGATAAGTCAGGTACCTGCCTAATCCAAGCAGAATTATAGCAAATGCCATCACGGCGTTGTTTACTAGTGAGCTCACTATCTCTATCCAGTCTTATTGGGGGAGCAAAATCATCGATGTGCAGTGTATTTTGACTGTCATTGTTATTCAGCCAGGTTTCCGTAAAGGCCACAATAGAAGCAGTCCTGTATTCATGCAGATGGATTATATCAGCTTGCAGCTCATTTAACTTATTCCGAAGCAAACACATATTAGTTAAAATCACAGGGGGAGTGGCAATTGTTTACATGTCTCCCACTTCAGTCTGGTTCTTATTCTACATTCCCACCCCTCCTTCTGGTTACCTTATGTTTATGGTGTGTAGAGTTGCCGATGTTACATTTTTCTTTGCAGTAATTCCTCAGGAAGCAAGTCTGTGGTACTGGTAAGATGGGAGTTGAATCCTAGCAGTAGAAGAACATCTCTAGAATAAGTGGTCCTCTGGGCATCAGGGAGGTTCAATTCGTTGCTATGGACTAGGTTCCATAAGACCAGTAAAACAAGCAGAAGTAGTGCCTGAAAGAGTCCATAAATGTCCATATTGTGGAATGTTGTAATAATCCAGACTAAGCAGCACAGACCGTCGTAGCCACTGCTAACGCTAGTCATCGTGCTGGACACAGAAACGTCAAAAAGGTGTCGGTAAACAACAAAAAAGAAAAAAGACAATCACATGTACATATACACTGAGTCCTCTCAAAAAAAAAAGAAAAAAGAAAACCACACAAGCAGTGACCCGGAACTGCTCGACACACCTGGCTGCCAGCATGTGCTTCACTGGTGTATAAATGTGATCTAAAGCACTGATTGGTCTGTAGAAAGAATTATTTAGATTAGCTGTATGAATATGTGTTTGGATGGGTAAATAAGGACAAAAAATATATTATAAAGTAATTTCAGTGGTCTGGTTGTCTAGAAAGGCACTATATAAGTACAGTCCATTTACCTATCTGTTTACTACTAACCAGGCATCAACAGAGCATCTGGTACTCAATAATGACAACTAGTAAGAGTAAAATACTGAAAAGAGCAATAACAGGTAAGGTCAAAGCAATTTGAAAACAAGATAAAGGTAACAGAATATCTACCAGTAATGACAGGTTGCAAAACCAAACTTGGACCTGAACAAATACAACCTTCACAAAACATCAAAAATCCCAGGCCATGGTCTACATACAGAATACAGTGTCTTGTCTCATAGGCTTGTAAGTTAAAGTAATGTGTGTGGGGGCCCACGTCTACATGAATGAAAGGGCTAATTTCCATTTTCCACTTCCAAAACAATAATTTTGTTTATCACGCCCCGTCATCGGTCAGGGACTGCAGATTTGTAACATTCATACATGTTAAGTGGCCTGTGTCTGGTCTCATAGATTTATTTCTAAAATGTCTGAAGGGTTGAATAGATTAGGAAGGATGATTGTGGATAAACAGCGATTGTGCTGAGCACATGGTTATGATTGAGTGTCTAAAATGAGAATGAATGATGGAAGGCAAATGATTGGGCATTACTAGCATTTTGTTTCCATTTGCTCTAATAGATTGAAAGGGCGCAGTTTGACTATGCACACACACATACATGCTCACACAGATTTGATCAGTGATGTAAATGACAAGAGAATGTGTGGGAGGATGAATGACTTTCTGAAAAGGCAAGAACATGGCAACATTGAGAACTGGTTATTTGGTAACAAGATGAAATAAACATACAGATAATGATAAGTGTTAAAAAAGAATGCGATATCTTTAAAGTTCTTGTTTGGTTTGAAAAAAAAACCTTTTCTGTTAATACCTGCTATACAATCCATTCAAAATACTCAACACCTTAAAATAGAATGTTCAATAATGGTCTAAGGGGAAAAAAGGGGGGGAATGGCCTAAGGAAAGGCACTGTGTCAGATTTGGACCCAGAATTCAGACTGACACAAAGAGCCCAAATGTAAAACTTATTTATTAATAAATTAAAACAAAAGGCTGACGTGGCAGCAGAAAAAACTTACAAAGGTTACCATCAGGGAACACGAATAGGGAGCCACAAAGAGAACCAAAAAACACATAACTGCAACAATAAACCAGTGAGCAGGTGAAGCTGAGGAAAAGATTTTAAGGATTGAGGCTGATGAGGAGGTGGACACAGGTGACTGATTACTAACTAGGAATAGGTGCAGATGGACAAAACACATGAATCATAGCAAAAATAAATAAACTACAGAAACACAAATAAATATGAACCTAAGATTACTCAAAAACTCAAATCCTGACACACAGCTTGTTTAATGACAGAGACTCACAAACTAAGGTCAGCAATAATTAAAAACCTATTAAACTAGCATTCCTTGAAGGATTGTATATTGCCTGCCACTTTGCATACCAAACTATTAAACAAAAATTTTGTGCGATCTTTTAATACTTGGACTGTGTGGTATAGATTGCTCCCGGCTACAACCCCACCAAATTTTAGCTAAATATCTGTAAAATTGACAGAGTTATAGCTATTTCTGTGTTTGCTAATGTCAGTTTGCTGTGGCAACCATCTTGAATCATGTTGACTCCAAAGGGTAAAGAGTTGTAAAGACAACTCCAGTGATTTTTTTCATTTAAATCCTTTTTGTGGTTCATGAGATATTTTGCTAATAGACAAACAAACAAACATACACAGACAGGCAATTACATAATCACCTAACTTTCATGGCAGTGGGTGATAATTAAAGTCAGACTACATAACAGTTGTATTGAACTCAAGAAATACAAAATGTGGTATTTAAAAAAAAAATAAGTAATTGGTATTGTACTGTATATTGCCTATGAATTTTGAGTTTTTATACCTTCCATACCTGTTCTGACTTTTGTAACTAGCTACCAATTCCAGAATGTTCCTCACCTGTCAACTAAGATAGGCTCCAGCCTCTTGCAACCCAAAACGGGTCAAAATGTGTACAAAGTTGAGTGAGAGAGGTCTATTTACATTTAAGTCCTAATTCAGGTCTTTTGAAGTTTGGTTTTAGGGAAAAGTTGTGAACAATTATTATCTTACTTGTTGTAAATAGCCCTAGTTTTTAAGATATTAGTCTCACTGGATTGACAAACTAATGACTAGTCTGAATCTGGTCAACAGGTATTTCTGTTCTCTTAAAACAACACCACTTGTATTACTGCAGTAGATACGGTATCTTCAAGTTCTTTGTTTGTCTGGTTGACAACTAAAGGCTCAAGCATACTCCAAAAAAGTCACAAAGTCTGTTCATAGTCACGTGGTTTCGAGCCATTTGTTTTCGTGCACACCTTTCATAGTCCATGACACACTCGGATCAGAACTCCCGGGAAGCTCCTCCCTCCTGCTACAGCGTTAAAACGAGTTTCTTCCTGTCGGCTTTTCAACTCTCCTGTCTTTGTACAGATTTCTGATTCCCTTACCACAACCTGACATGTTTATTAAACCAACTGAGACAGTACACGCCGTTTGGCATTTGCAAATTTGACGGTGCACAATAATGAGCGAACAAAGGGAGCGTGTCCCAGCGCTGCCAAGGTACACTTCCTCCCGGCCACTACAGCCACAAAAAGCCACCTGTGTCTCCATGGTCTTTTTAAGTTCATAGGTTTAGAAGTTTTGCTGGAACAGTTCATTTTAATGACTGATTCTGGGGATTCCGTACACTCAAAAGAATTGTCATTCCCATCACTACTGCTATCTGCCATTATCATTGTCAATGATGTACTAGTGCATGAGCAGAGCTACTAATGACTGCATCCATTTGCATGTCCGATTTTACACATTGCGGCTTCCTTTAAAATGCAAAAAGGGGGGTCCAAAAAGTTTCAGTATCAGAAAATCTGACCATTATTGTCACGTAAACGAAGAGCCAAACTGCAACATAAATGTTTTGGTTTCACTGAAAAATAGCTTTGTATAAATGGCTCATTAGAGATGAAAAATATGAACAGCTGAATTTAAATGAACAGCTGCAACATCCAATAGATTTCTAATTACCAAAAATATTTTTTGGTATCAGTGGAGAAGCAGCAGAGAGGTGTGTAAGTCTACAACTCTGCTTCCTGGACTGGACCCTGGGTTGTCAATAATTTGGATGACGAACAAAATTGGCCAAATTCCTAGAAAGAAGAGCGGCTCCACCTAAATGGGATGGATGCCAGTTCCCCGCATCAGACCAGGTTTTCCCCAAAAAGCACACCAAATGTAGCCCTTGTTGTTTTCAGGACACCACCTGGACACCCAGCGGTTGAATGACAACATACAACTAAACATGTCATCGTTAGTCAAGTTGGGGAGGGGACCAGAGAAAACTACAGAGTCCGACATAATTTTTGCAAAGTTACACACCGAAACAACATTAATTTTAGTGACCTCTGATTGGCATAACCCAGTGTCATTACCGCCGACGTGAATCTTATTGTATTTAACCTTAGTCTTAGTCAGCAGTTTCATGTAGGATTCGATGTCACATGCTCTGGCCTCAGGAATGCATTACTATGGTCGCTAGAGTCCCTAGTGCCATGTTTCCTTCTATGGAGCTGCCAATTAGCAGCTTCTCAGGGGGTGTGTCGTTCAGTGAGGAAAATCGGTTTGAAACGTGAACAGTGGTGAACTGGGGGCTTAGCATTAGCACTATGCTTACTCCGACTGTCACCTAGCTTGCCTGGGGTCCTGGCTGTATGGGATCTGCTGAGGCACCACTACTCTCAGTGGCTCTGCGCTGCCTAGGGGGACCTGGCTGGCTAGTGGCTTTTCACCAGTGCAGAGCCAAGCTTTCAATTCCGACAGCCTTTCCTCCAAAGCCACCATAAGGTTACATGTATTACATGTACCATTATTGCTAAAGGAGGCAGAGAAAAAGCTAAACATCTGACACACAGAATAAGTGAGACAGAAGAAGCCAGGATAGAACCAGAAGCCATGCTAAGTTAATGCTAGCAAGAGCTAGCAGGTCCCCAAAGATGAGAACAATGAAGTGTTGAAAGACAAAAGGTGACTCAAGAACAATACAATGATAGAATATAACAGTATTGAGGGTGTTTGTGTACTGGAATGTAGAAACTTTTAAAAGATTAGATAAATTTAATAAATTAAAAAATTCCATGAGCAAACAAATTTTTCTTGCTACCAGCAGGAAAAACAAAGTGACACACCGTGAACGTCATATCCACACGTCCCACTTAGTCAAATGTAAAATGACATTTAGAAGAAAGAAAGATCCACTAATTGTCACACACCTGAGTGTGCGAAATTTGTTCTCTGCATTTGACCCGTCCCCTGAGGGAGCGGTGAGCAGCAGCGGTGCCGTGCTCGGGAATCATTTGGTGAGCTAACCCCCCAATTCCAACCCTTAATGCTGAGTGTCAAGCAGGGTGGCAATGGGTCCCATTTTTTCAGTCTTTGGTATGACCCAGCCAGGGATTGAACCCACAACCTCCCAGTTTCGGGGCGGACACTATACCATTAGGCCACTGAGCTGGTTACATGCTGGTTACATGCTGTTTTATTCTCAAATACACACACACACACCATTTTTATAAGACTACATAGACTACAAGACTACAAGACACAATGAAAACAAGGTGCCACTGAATTGGTGTCAAGTTACGCCTTGGAAATATTGTGGGAATAATGGGGATGGCCCCTTCCTGTTCCTACATGACTGCACACCAATGCACCAAGCAAGTTCCATAAAGGCATAGATAAATGACTTTGCTGCAGTAGAACTTGACTAGCCTGCACAGAGTTCTCAACACAATAGAACACCATTGAGATGAATAAGAGCAGAGACTGCAAGACAGATCTACTCACCCAACATAGGTGTCTTACCCCACAAATGCACTTCTGGAAGAGTGGTCAAAAATTCCCATGATCACATGCCTAAATCTTGTGGAAAGCCTTCTCCGAAGAATTGAAGCTGTTGTAGCTCCAAAGAGTGGGCCAATATAATTTTAAACCCTATGGATTATGAAGGGGATGTCATTCTTTGGATCGCCTTGCTGCTGAAAAGTGCTATATAAATAAATTTCACTTTACTTCACTTAATTTCATATGTATATTAAGGGCGATGAGGTGACGAGCAAATATTTTTGGCAGTGTAGTGTACGTTATGAGATTTTAGCTGGGTGTGCCCCGATCTGCACCAGTTAGACGCTGCTGCTGCTGCTATTTGCTATTTGCTTTAGACCGCTACAAAAGATCCTTCCTGTCCACTGCCATTGGCAACTATAACAACAATAACAACTTTAACAAAACCAGAATTATGAGCTACAACAACATTTGATTTCCCTTTAGGATTAATAAAGTATCTTTGAATTGAATTGAATTGAAATTATCTTTGCTGCAGTGTAGTTGTTCTGTTTTGTATAAATTAATGGATTTAAATTAATCAAATCCATGCTGCACATTACTTTTGAAAAGGTATTGGTAGAGATTAAAATAATTGCAAGCAGTTATTTAAGACTTAGATGAATAGCAAAAAGAGTAGTTGATGCAGTCTACAGTATTAAAATTCTTTGCATTAGTGACAATCTAGAAAGCAGC
This sequence comes from Kryptolebias marmoratus, assembly GCF_001649575.2. Lineage (NCBI taxonomy): Eukaryota > Metazoa > Chordata > Actinopteri > Cyprinodontiformes > Rivulidae > Kryptolebias > Kryptolebias marmoratus. Next base: position 24,847,285 of record NC_051436.1, read on the forward strand.
CAGTGAGGAAATTAAGTAGAGGACTAAAAAACCTGCTAATAATTATTTGGGGTGGCTGTGGATCAGTGGTTAGAGCATTTTTTCTCAAATAAGAGAGTTGGAGGTTCGATTCTTGGCAAGAGTCACGTATCAAAGTGCCCCTGGGCAAGACACTGAACCCCTCATTGCCTAAGATGTGTGCCCCATCTGTGTATGAATAGAGTTTAAAGCACTGATTAGTGTCCATAGAATGATTTATTCAGATTAGCTTTGTAGAGATTCAGTGCTGTATGAATGTGTGTGTGGATGGATAAATGAGGGTACAGAGTGTGTTGTAAAGCTAAAAAGGCGCTATGTAAGTACAGCCCATTTGCCATTAAAGCAAATTGCCTGACAGAACCTTATAGTTGGAATATTAATACTAAATAAGACATTTTCACTTTGCTTATTAAAAATAAAAGGCTGAATGTGGGAGTTTCATTCCACAGCCAAAAGGAGATGGTGTCATAATGATGGAACTTAGACCCTGGAGCAGCAACTATTACAAACACCAGACAAAAGTAAGTTGAAAATATTTATTGAACAGAGAGGGAACTGGGAAAGGAACCACACAGGGAGATCCAACCTGGGTTTGCACTGGAAGAGAAGTGAGTAATATTGAGTGCAGGTTTCTGAACAGAATCTTTGAATGGTGATTTGAGGAACCAATCAGATCCCGCAGGATCCCGCAGGATCCGATTGGCTGTCCGTCAAGACATGGGACGATCCTCTACCCAAATTAAGGCCATTACTGGTGCTGACTGCAGCCCAATAACCATCAGACAGCATCTCCAAGAGAAGGGCTTCAGAAACAAAAAACGTCTTCAAAGGCCACGTCTTCTTCAACGCCACAAAATTGCCCGTTTGGACTTTGCAAGGGTGCACCAAACATGGGACATTGAAAGGTGGAAGAAAGTTGTCTTCTCTGATGAGAAAA
>NC_051436.1:24848703-24851288 GCF_001649575.2 Kryptolebias marmoratus
CAAGAATGGTGGGGCTACTCATTACTGAGTCCTTTTTTGACACTTTGATTTCTGTTTTGGGGGGTTTTCGGTTTATTTTGAGCTATGGTCTTAAACTTTTGATCAGCTGAAAAAATCATGTTTGAGTGTAAATGCAGTTTTTCAGCGTAAGAGACAAAAGTTTTTGTCTCTTACGCTGATGTCTTCTTTTAACATTGTGAAGCTCTACTTAGAACCTTCTTAAGATCCAATAGTGCAAAATGCAAATTCTTGCAATTTTTTGACTGGTCTTAAGATTTTGATCAGGAGTGTATGTTCAATAATCCCACAAAAGGCCAAATATACAATAATTTGACTATTCCGTGAATGTGTGGTTATAATCGGCCTGTCGCAACTGTCTGTCGAAGTTTTTTTGTGAACCCTGAAGGCATCTGCTTCCGGAAACAGATGCATGATCTGGAAGAAGAAGTGCTGAAAATGAGTGAACATATTGAAGGGGGAGGAGGAAGAGGTGGAAAGGTTAAGATGATGGTGGGGCAGAGTCGGAGTAAGCAGCACTGTCTACAAACCTATCGAAAAGAGTGGGTGAGTCAATTTGCCTGGTTGAGACCTGTTGCAGGCTTGGAGAGTAAAGCTTTCTGTCAGTGCTGTAACACAGAGCTGGTTGCCGAAGTAATGGTATTAAAAAACCACAGCAAATAAAAAAAAAAACAGAAAAACAAAAAACATCTAGCGCCAACACAAAAATCCATAATGCAGTACCTGTAAAGAACAGTAAGATTATTGGACACAGTGTTCCCTCGCCTGGACGTGGGTCACCGGGGCCCCACTCTGGAGCCAGACCTGGAGGTGGGGCATGTTGGCGAGCGCCTGGTGGCCGGGCTTTCATCCATGGAGCCCGGCCAGGCACAGCCCGAAGAGGATACATGGGTCCCCCTTCCCATGGGCTCACCACCTATGGGAGGGGCCAAAGGGGTCGGGTGCAATGTGAGATGGGTGGTGGCCAAAGGCAGGGACCTTGGCGGTCTGATCCTCGGCTACAGAAGCTGGATCTTGGGACCTGGAATGTTACCTCTCTGGTGGGGAAGGAGCCTGAGCTGGTGTGTGAGGTTGAGAGGTTCTGGCTAGAAATAGTCGGGCTCACCTCAACGCACAGCTCTGGCTCTGGAACCAGCCTCCTTGAGAGGGGTTGGACACTCTTTCACTCTGGAGTTGCCCACGGCGAGAGGCGCCGAGGCGGAGTGGGCATACCTGTTGCCCCCCATCTTGGTGCCTGCATGTTGGGGTTTACCCCGGTAAACGAGAGGGTAGCCTCCCTCCGCCTATGTGTGGGGGGACGGGTCCTGACTGTTGTTTGCATTTATGCGCCAAACAGCAGTTCAGATTACCCACCCTTTTTGGAGTCCTTAGAAGGGTTACTGGAGGGTGCCCCTCCTGGGGACTCCCTTGTTCTGCTGGAGGACTTCAACGCTCACGTGAGCAATGACAGTGAGACCTGGAGGGGTGTGGTTTGGAGGAACGGCCCCCCTGATCTGAACCCAAGTGGTGTTCTGTTGTTGGACTTCTGTGCTCGTCATGGATTGTCCATAACGAACACCATGTTCAAACATAAGGGTGTCCATATGTGCTCTTGGCACCAGGACACCCTAGGTCGCAGTTCAATGATCGACTTTGTTGTCTGGCAGAGTCTCCTGTTAGGCGGAGCTTTAACTCCCACCTCCGGGAGAACTTCAAACATGTGAGGCGGGGGGACATTGAGTCCAAGTGGGCCATGTTCCGTGCCTCCATTGTTGAGGCGGCTTATCGAAGCTGTGGCCGCAAGGTGGTTGGTGTCTGTCGTGGTGGCAACCCTCGAACCCGCTGGTGGACACCGGCAGTGAGGGATGCCGTCAGGCTGAAGAAGGAGTCCTATTGGGCATTTTTGGCCTGTGGGACTCCGGAAGCAGCTGACTGGTACCGGCAGTCCAAGTGGCATGCGGCTCGGGTGGTCACTGAGGCAAAAACTCTGGCATGGGAGGAGTTTGGAGAGGCCATGGAAAATGACTTCCTAATGGCTTCGAGGCGATCCTGGTCCACCATACGGCGTCTCAGGAGGGGAAATCAGTGCAGCACCAACACTGTTTATAGTGAGGGTGGTGTGCTTCTGACCTCAACTCGGGATGTTGTGGGTCGGTGGGCCGAATACTTCGAAGACCTCCTTAATCCTACCGGCACGTCTTCCATTCAGGAGGCAGAGCCCGGGGACTTTGGGTCGGGCTCTCAAATCTTCGGTGCTGAGGTCACCGAGGTGGTTGAAAAGCTCCTCGGTGGCAAGGCTCCGGGGGTGGATGAAATTCGCCCGGAGTACCTTAAGGCTCTGGATGTTGTAGGGTTGTGTTGGCTAACGCGACTCTGCAATATTGCGTGGACATCGGGGTTCCTCTGGATTGGCAGACCGCGGTGGTGGTCCCCTTATTCAAAAAGGGTGACCGGAGGGTGTGTTCCAACTACAGAGGGATCACACTCTTAAGCCTCCCTGGTAAGGTCTATTCGGGGGTTCTGGAGAGGAGGGTCCGTTGGATAGTCGAACCTCGGATTCAGGAAGAGCAGTGTGGTTTTCGTCCTGG
>NC_051436.1:24851754-24866533 GCF_001649575.2 Kryptolebias marmoratus
GGCAGTAAGTCGGACTCGTTTCCGGTGAGAGTTGGACTCCGCCAAGGTTGCCCTTTGTCACCGATTCTGTTCATAACGTTTATGGACAGAATTTCTAGGCGCAGCCAAGGTGTTGAGGGGATCCGTTTTGGTGGCCTTAGGATCGCATCGCTGCTTTTTGCAGATGATGTGGTCCTATTGGCTTTATCAGACCGTGATCTACAGCTCTCGCTGGAGTGGTTCGCAGCCAAGTGTGAAACGGCCGGGATGAGGATCAGTGCCTCCAAATCCGAGGCCATGGTCTTGAGCCAGAAAAGGGTAGAGTGCCTTCTCTGGGTCGGGGAGGATGTCCTGCCCCAAGTGGAGGAGTTTAAGTATCTCGGGTCTTGTTCATGAATGAGGGAAAAATGGAGCGGGAGATCGACAGGCGGATTGGTGCAGCGTCTGCAGCGAAGCAGGCGCTGTACTGATCTGTCGTGGTGAAGAGAGAGCTGAGTCAAAAGGCAAAGCTCTCGATTTACCGGTTGATCTATGTTCCTACCCTCATCTATGGTCACGAGCTTTGGGTAGTGACCAAAAGAACGAGATCGTGAATACAAGCGGCTGAAATGAGTTTTCTCCGCAGGGTGTCTGGGCTCAGTCACATATTTAGTGACTCAAAAACGGCACAAAACATGTCACTTGGCCGGACAAAGGTAGCAGTTATTGGTGACTGCTATTTTGAGAGTCTGACAGAAATCCTGATGAGAAAAAAATTCAGGTTCCTGATTGATGAATCAACCGACATTGGAAATGTCAAAATGCTCTGTGTTGTGGTTTGTTTTTTTGATAAGGGTACAAACAGGGTTCAGACCCACTTTTGGAAGCAGGTGCAGATCTTTTCAGAAGAAAGCAGATATTTTGTCAGAGAAGGAGCCACTGCAGAAAGGCTGTATGTAGAAATGATGAAATCATTCACAGAGGCACGTGTCCCACTTCAAAACATTATGGGGTTTGGGTCAGATGGCTGTAATACCATGATGGGATAACACAACTCTGTCTCCAGTTATTTAAGAAACAATTTGCCAGGGATCACCATACTTCCCTGCATCTGTCACTCTCTCCACCTGTGTGCCAGTGAGGCGTGCAAGCAGCTTCATTGCCATTGCGAAGATTTAGTCAGAGACATCTATGGGTATTTTAAAAATAGTGCTAAACGTGTGGCTGAACTTTGTGAATTTCAGGATTTTTGCCATGTTGAACCCCACAAAATACTGAAGCCTTCCCAGACATGATGGCTGTCACTGACTGAAGTTGTCAAAAGGATATCCGCCGAATGGGAAGCCTTCCAGCTTTTTTTCACTGACCACTGGATTGATGCCAGATTGAATGTTGCTGAGAATATTTATCATGCATTCAACAAAGAGTCTCTACAGCTGTATTACTACTTTCTGGAGTGGGCTCTGCCCAAATTCACAGACCTCAATCAATATTTCCAGAGTATAGGCGTTGCTATTCATCACTGAGGAGCAAGATGTGTGAGACCTACAAAGATCTCCTACTGATCGTCATGCAACGAGACTACAATTTACACCTGAGTCAGATCAATTTCAATGATGACTCAAAGTTATTAACACTCAACACAATGAATGTCCAGCAGTCCAAATTCATACCAGCCACCCTGACAGATTTCTATATGCGCTGTCAAAAATTTCTCTATTCCTCACTGAGTCATTTCGTTCCTCTTGCCATGCTTGTTGTTTTCCTTGTTTATTGTCTTGCCTTGCCTCACCACGCCACATTCCTGGACTTTCGTTTGTATTTTTGCTGCCACAGAGCCTTTTGTTTTGATTAACTTTTACTTTAATAAATTACTTCTCTTTTTGAGATGAGTCTGCGTTCTGGGTTCACCTCCATCTCCTTCCCGACTGACAAATGTCATTTTTTATACGTTTTTTTTCCATCTGTCCCCTCAAACCCGCTACCTTTTTCTACTACAGAATATAACATGTCGCGGAGAAAGGGTCAACAGACGTTGGACTTTTTTTTTTTTTTTTTCGAAGCGCCAAATCGAAAAAAACCTCTATGTACAGACCCACGCACGAGAACGTATGACAGGTGCATGAGACCCAATGTCTGGCGCACACAAACGTATGACCCACGCATGACACCAAATGACCTGAACAAGACAGTCAAATACATTTTTTAAAGAAAAAAAAAAAAAACAAAATAAATCAAAAACCTATTTCAATGTAATGTATGTGAAAACATTTTTATGGATCCCTTCTTTTCTTTGTTTATTCTGTTTAAGTCAGTAAAGACAAGACTTTTTCTTCTTGTGTAGCAGTGTGATGTTGTTACACTAGATTGTCAAGTGAGAAGCTATTCCGGTAGGAAATTATATGAGCACCGGCGACTTTTATTTTGAAAAGACGACAGATCCATTGTAAGACAGCGGGTAACTTCCTGTTCCAAAATTATTATTTTTTTATTAAAATTGAATGTGCTGTGAATGGAAATGTGAATTATTATCTTTACTGTGAAACTTTTTGAGTTCATGGATTGTTGTTCTGAGTGTCAGTTCGGGGTTTAAAGAAAGAAAAATTAACGGATCATACCATTATAAGTCATAAAGGGTTTCCCCACACTCTCCGTCGCGCTCTTTCTGTTCGGATTCTGTGGGAGAAGGTATGAAGTTTGTTTTTCTGTGTTCACAAAGTGTATATTAAGCATAGTAAGTGATAGTTTTACTACTGTTCTTGTAAAAATGATGTGATTTGGAGCACTTACACTTTGTTAAACAGTGATAGAACTGTGTTAGCAGATGGTTAGCTGATCTATGTTACATGAAACATCGCTAACGAAAATGCTGCATCCATGTGCTGAAAATAGTACTGTTTATGGCTAAATAGGCGCTGTGATGAGAAAAAGACCATGTATTTTTGATGACTATTTTCTGCTGTTTGAATGCAGGTATGTGATGTTTCATTATTTTTGGTCTGGGATTATTTTGTTCAATTATTTATTTTTTGTGTTATTCATGTACTGTTAAGATTATTATGTCCATCTTTGGGTCACGTATTAATTATTGTAATTATTTTTATTTTATTAAGTGTTGTTCTACACAAGTCGCACGGGCTTTGGCTTTTTCTGTTCGGATTCTGTGGGAGAAGGCGCCGTGGAGCGTTGACGAGAAAAAGCCTGTTTTTGATGACTATTTTCTGCTATTTGAATACAGTAGCATTAAAAGTTTTCTGGCTGTTATTTCCCACAAGACACAACACAGAATCAACTCTGCTACATTTGTGTTTTTTATACTAAAAGCAGCAATCCTTTAAATTCTCTCAACACTTTCTTTGTGTACCACTATTTTAGGGTCTTCATTGAAGCTTCTTACAGACGTATAAGCAATATGTGTTGAACGCGCACATTGGCTCACTCCATCATCAAATAAGCATTGAGATGGCAGCACAAAAAAGCAAAATTAAACAGTAAATAATATAAATACATTACACTGGCTAAAATAAATTAGCCAACCAATAATTAAAATGTAACATCTTTAATGTTTTTCATGTTCTAGGCTTGTCAATCAATTTGTATTTAATTTTTTTTTGTTTAAAATAATATTACAAAAGTGCCTTTTTCGTAATACTGTAGTTGTGTAAATATTTGACACAAATATCTTACAAGATCACATAATATTTTCAACTTTCCTGTCAACTTTAATAATTTTTTTTTACTTATTCACGGTCGGCCAGCAATCAGCCGGCGCCACCTACCACCAGCCTCTTTTCTGGTGGAAACTCTGTTTTGTTTTGTAATCTATTCTGCTTTACTTGACAACTGTAAAGCTCTTCATAAACCACATTCAACTCTAGGAGGAGAGATCATATTTCTCGAGTTTTAGCTTCTCTCCATTAGCTGTCTGTCAAATTCAGAATAGAATTTAAAATCTTACATCTAACATACAAAGTCTCATATGGCACAAGGGAAAAGGACTCAATTGCAAGACTCAGCACAGTTACGTAAAAATCAATGATCCTTTAATATAGTCCAGGTTCAGTACACAAAGAGATAGTCCAAGCTGAGGTTTCCATAAACAGAGACAGAGGCAAGTCTAAAATACAAGCTGGGTCTAGAATCACCAGAAGACAAAGTATAATAAAGGCTGGAACACTTGAGACAAAGAACAAAGACGAACTGGCAAAGGAAAGCTGCATGGGATGAGATATAAATGGACAAACAAAGGCAACATAACACAGGTGGATAACATTAGGGTGTGGCAGAGGTTGAATAAAGGAGGGAATCTCAGGAAGTGTTGTCTGAAACAAGACAGGATGTGGTGTTCTGTGAGTCTGGTTCCTGGTTGCTGGTTCCTGTTCTCCCATTGGCTGGTTACTCAATCATCTGCAGCTGCAGAGTATCAGGCTCGTCAGTGGGGTTGTGTACTTAAGGCTGCCGTGTGGATCAGATCAGCGCTGGAGCATCGCTTGCCCTGGGTAAAGCTTCTCTGCCGACTAAGAAACCTGAAACTCCTTGAGTGAACTTGTGTTTCTGTATTTCTCGTGCATTCATAGAGTTACCTGTTACCTGGGGTCCTTTCTGATCCGTGTCACTGGCAACTGCCTGAAGGAAAAGCCATAAAGCCACTCACCTGAGCCTGCCTGCACCGCTGCCTGCCTGCCTCCTGTGAAAACCTGCCTTCCTGAAACACTTACCTCTCTGCCTGGAACCAACCGACCTGGACACCTCCACTGGAGACCACTGCCTGGACCACTCTCCTCCAGGCCGAGTTACCTCGCCACCCTGTAAGACCATAACAACCAAAAGCTATTCAATCCCCATCATAGTTTATGATAACTCAAACCGAAACTTACCTGTTGCCTTACCTTTCAGATCCTGTTTCCCCACAATCACTGTAAATAAAGTCACTTACCTTTATTACTGTCTCCTGAGTCTGTCTGTCTGTCACTGAGCTGCTCACTGTTGGCAATCCCGTGAATCCTGACACAGGAAATTAGGACACAAAATAAAACAGGAAGTTCATAAAACACAAAACCTGATACACAATGGTAGAAACATTTAGCCATCAGAGCTGCACATGACACAAAGCTCTCAACAACAAAGTTCCGTCTTATATTAAAGATCTTATTGTTCCATATTTTCCTAACAAAGCACTTCACTCTCAGACTGCAGGTTTACTTGTGGTTCCTAGAGTTTCTAAAAGGAGAATGGGAGGTAGAGCTTTCAGTTCTCAGGCTCCTCTCTTATGGAACCAACTTCCAGTTTCTGTCTGTGAGGCTGATACCCTGTCTACTTTTAAGATTCGACTTAAGACCAAGATCAATCCTATAGGGTTGGCCTGGGTTTCCTAAGTTATCCCTTAGTTATGCTACTATAGGCTTAGACTGCTAGAAGACAAATTGACCACATTTTCTCACTCTGCTTTACTTGATCTACTCTAATTATTTCCATCATTACCATGATTTTGTTTGTCTTTCTTCCAGTAGAAACTCTACCTAGTCCAGTTACTGTGTTTGTCTGTCTCTCTTTCCTGTCCTCTTAAACCCCCAGCCGGTCAAAGCAGATGTCCTGAGCCTGGTTCTGGTTCTGCTGGAGGTTTCTTCCTGTTAAGAGGAAGTTTTTCCTTTTTCACTGTTGCCTCTGTGCTTGCTCAAGATGGGAGACTGTGATGAAATGAAGATTCAACTCAATCTGCTGGCTTCCTTAGATAGAAACCTTTTACTAATTTTAATTTTTATAATGTATGTGCATGCTTTTGTACAGTGCCCTGAGACAACTTTTGTTATTACTTGGCACTATATAAATAAACTTAATTGAATTGACTTAAATGCAGTAATGCATTGTAACATGCCTTCTATGCATTTACTACAGTATGAATTGCACTGTTTGGTTATTTATTTCTTAGGTTATGTGGTACACAGAACATTTATTTCACCTACAAATGTTAAAATCCTACCAACATGCAGGAGAAATGCAGCATAGACAAACACTTGGTATTTATGTAAATGTACTTTTATGTTGCAGATCTAATTATACACATCAGTTTTATCACTGATATTTTGTTTTTGTCCTCATTGATTTTTTTTTAATTTGTTCTTTTTCCTTCACCCTCCTATCTGTTTTCTTCCATCTCTTCCCTCCAATCTTCTTATCTCCCTGCTCTCTTTTCCACCTTTCCTCCGCCTTCTGTCTTCATATATAATCCCTCCATAGATGAGTGTGGTAAATGGGGGATAAAACAGGTTTAAAATTAAACCATCAGAATTCCAGTCACATTCTGTTCAGGCAGCAACAGAATACAACGAAGGATCAAATACTGAGTCAGACAAACACACACACATACATGCTCTGCATTGTATTTAGCCAGACGTCTAATAAAATGCCTGTCATGACCTTGGATGATTAGAATCTGTGTCACCATGTACGACAAATTGAATGGTCTGTGGACTGTGTGTGTGAGTTCATGTTAGGGGACAACTCAAAGGGCCTTCCTATGGATGTGTTTGCCTGCTTGTGTGTGTCCATTGTGCTTGTGTATCCTAATGTCCATGCATTGGGAATAGATTAAAGGCTCGTTTAAGAACATGTAACAGCTATTAGAGGTTTTACTGCATGATGGCAACTGCTAATCACTATTCTCTTCTTTGATTTGAGGCTTTAGTGTGTGAGAGGGAATTAGCTTTTTTTTTAGTTCTTTTCATTAAGTTTTGCACTTGCAGTAAATTAGATTTAAAGAACAGTAAATATGAAGGATAATGTCCAGTGTGGCAGTGGGATTAACAACCATCCATTCATTTTTCATCAGCTCATTTAAGGTCAGGTCACCAAGGTTAACAAATCCAGGAGGGAAACCGAAACATCCCTCTCCCCATCAACAATCTCCAGTTCTTCTTAGGGATTCCTCAGGCTAAAATGGATATGTAATCCTGTTGGGGGTTTTCTAAGTTACCCAACCTAAACAAAGAACCACAGAGAGAGAGAGTAAATTGTCTTTTAGGATACTTTTGCAAAAGGAGAAGTCACTCGAGCAATGACTTTTTGGGTCAAACTCCAGTGAGTTCTGAAGTCCTGTAGCAGCAGCATCTTTTTATTAGAAACAAGGAATGGGTGGGGGCTGAATCGGTCAGGACCGGTTCTGCCACACAGATTAATCACACAAATAGAACTTACAGCATGTAGTGAAACATTCTGTCTATCAGTCCTGATACAAAGATTATCAGAGGTACAGTGACGTTACTTGGGTGATTGGCTGGCCTACTTAGGTGATTTGCTGGCGCCTGTAAGCACGATAAAATGTAAACATGATACAAATGAACTCAATTAATATCTCTGACATTCGGTGTGACACGTAGGCATGTTTTGCACATAAACACAAAGGCTGGTAATATTGAAAAACCCTAACAAATCCATCCTGTGAGTTCTAGGGCAACCCCAAGGTCTCCTTTTATTTAAATTTACTTTAAAAAGTTCCAAACTACTACTGCGCCTGTACAAGACAGGCATCATGTCTGCTGTTTTGTGTGTTTTTTTCTTTGTTTAACATTAATTATTGACAGGGATAATCTTTATTCACCACAAGTTAGCGTTTGTAAACTTGTTTATTTAAGGCAAATGTTACTGGCACTTAGGAAGACTGGGAAGCCACCAATTATCATCTTATCCCCAAGGAGCTGGAGGTGAGATATCGAGGGACCTGAGTTAGGGCAAAGGTAAAGGCTAAGCAGATGGCTACTGCAGAGAAATGCTGATGATACATACCATCATTTCCCTCAGTTCTTATGGGGAATGTTAACACACTGCCCAATAAGACAGATGAGCTGCCCAATAAACACCAACGAAGCAGCCTCATCATCCTATACATAACATCTCTTAAGTTTTTTTTTTTTTACATATATATATAAATTTACATATATAAACAAAATAAACATATGACCCTTAGTTAACTCTTGCAAGCAAGATGGTGACAAATATACATTTCTTGTCCTTAACAGCAAATGTAGCAAAATAAAAAACAAAAATGACCAAGTAAATAACTAATCAGCAGAGTACTTTAACACCTTTTTTGCAGAATAAAGTTTGCCCACTGATCATCAAAACCCAAATAAACCTTGCACTGTATGAGCACTAAGATATAACTAACACAATCATCTAATTAACTCAAACATACTTTAAACCACATTTTATTCCCTGTGTGAACTCATATGGGTTACCAGTATTCTTATCACGAGCTTGTGCTGAAGATTGGGTGTGCACATTGACCTAGTCAGCACACAAAGTGTTCCCACAGTCCATATCAGTCAAAAGTCACTGTGTTCAGCGGAGGTGGAAACACAGTCTCAGCAGTCTTTCTGAGATGTCTCCTGCTATGTCGTAGAGTTCTTCCCTCTGGTGTGCGAACCACATAGAAACGCGGCTGCTCATGCTCTTTCAGAACCACAGCTGGCGTACATTTATCCCCAGCTTGCACCCTAACATTTTCTCCCTCATGTAGCTCAGGCAGCTGTTTAGCATGGCAATCATAATAGCCTCTTTGTTTCAGCTGTCTCGTTTTTTCAGGTGCTTGTGCACACTGAATGAATTTTTAGGTGTAAGAAGCGAAGTGGAGGTCGGCACTTTGCTTTTCAATCTGCACCCCATCAACATCTGGGAAGGTGACAGGCCCACATCCTCTAATGGTGTATTCCTATAATCCAGAAGTGCTATGTATGAGTCACTAGCACCATTCTGAGAATTTTTACGTAGCTTTTTCACAGTCTGCACAGCTCTTTCTGCCTGACCATTTGACTGTGCATACCCAGGGCTTGAAGTGAGTTGCACAAACTCCCAACTTTCTGCAAAGCCCCTAAATTCCCCACTCAAATACTGAGGACCATTGTCCGAAATAACAATATTCGGGATCCCATGTCGAGCGAAAATTGACTTCATGGCAGTTATTATCCTTTTGCTTGTTGTGTCACTCAGTTTCATAATGTCAGGATATTTGGAGAAGTAGTCAACACATAGAAGAAATTCTGAAGCATTGCGGTAAAACAGATCAGTGCCGACTTTCTCCCATGATCTCAATGGTACCGTATGTGGCCTTACAAAAAAATCCCATGAAAATCACATGTGACTTTCACATGTGATCACATGTGATCACATGGGAATCACATGCGAATCACATGTGATTCCCACATTTCCACATGTGGAAAATGGGAATCACATGTGATCACATGTGAATTTCGTGGGATTTTTTTGTAAGGGTGAGATTAGTGGCTCTTTTTGGTTGCTGTTTCTATCTTGTTTACATATGTCACACCAAACCACTATCTCTTCGATCTGTGTGGACATGCCTGGCCAATAAAGGACACCTCTCTGCATTTGATAACTCCTAAGTGTGACTGTATTTTGGTATTTTGATCTCAGTTGCTGACGTACAATTAGCTTTTCTGCTTGTACACCAGTCCAGAGGCAAAACTAATTTCCACTCTAAATGTCCAAAAAGGTTGTATGCAGGTTGGCACAGCTCATTTGTCTATTGGCCATCCATTCATACACACTTTTTTTAGCTCTTGTAGAACCAGGTCTAGTGACTTCGCCTCTCTAAACATTTCCAGCTTTTCTTCTGAAATAGGTAACCATGGTGTGATCCAGTTTAATTGCAGTTCTTTCTCTAGAAAGTCCTTTTTGTGCTCATGAAGATAAGCATGGCTTAAAGCATCCGCTATGTGAAGTTCTTTTCCTGACTTGTAAGTGACACATACCTTGTATTTTTGATGACGCAGCAGCATTCTCTGTAGCCTCAATGGAGCTTGATGCAGCAGCTTCTTGAAGATGCTCTCCAATGTTTTCAACTTGGTTGTTTCTTCCATACATATACTGGTGGGATTTTTTGCACCCATACTCAATGGCCAGCACCTCCTTTTCGATATGTGCATACCTATGCTGACATCCTGTTAGTCCAATGGGTCTGTATGCCACAGGTCATACATCTTGGAGTATCACAGCTCCAATGCCTTCAGAGCTGGCATCAACCGACAGCTTTACAGTCTTGTTGACATAATATTTCAGAGAAGGAGCTTCTGTGAGTAGCTTTTCCAACATTTCAAAGCTTTGTTGCTGTGGCTCCTCTCAATGTCATTTTGTTTATCCCTGTAATTGTTTCCTTAGTGGTGCAGAGACTTTCGACAGGTTTGGAATGAATTTAGACAAATACTGCAAATTTCCCATAAACTGCATTGTTGCTTGTCTGTCTTCAGGTGGAGGCATTTGTACAATGGCCTTAGTTCATCTGCACTGAGCATATGGCCAATGTACTTAACTTCTTTCATTCGAAATTTTCACTTTGCTTTGCTGAGTCTCAGGCCATTTTCATCTGCTCTCTGTAGCAGCTTTATTAGTCTCTGATCATGTTGTCCAAGAGAATCACCCCAAACCAGCAGATCATCAATGATGTTGACCACTCCATTGGTGGCGGTTTGAAGCTTGTGTCTCTCCAGTTTGTATTTCTGACACCATGTATTGTTTATAGTTCACTTAGAATCACTTGACATGACTACTTTAGTAGGACAACCAACTTCACTTTATTTCTGTTCCGACTCGCTCGGAAGTCCTCCATGTCTTTTCACAATAAAAAGCACATTAACATTGCTATACATAACACTGTCCACCCTGCCTTCAGACAATAGAGGATTAATTTCAGTGGAAGGCTGATGTCACTGAGCTGCTACTTTGAGAGACTCAAGAAATCTTTTGTTGCTCGGGTCATCAGGCTACATAACTCCTTTGTCAAAAGGGTTAGGAAATAAAGGGAGGAGGACAGTGTTACAATAACTATTGTTTTTTTTTAATTCAATGTTTTTAAGTACAGCTTACTAGTGTTTACTTAATTATTTGTACCTACACTTTAATTATTGAGTTTTATAATACAAAAACTACTGTGGGCTATAACTACTTGATAAAAAACTCAGTACAGTAACTCTGTTTTGCTAATTCATGTTTTTCAGTATTATCAAGGGTTTACTACCTCTATGCATTTTGTTTCTTGCAGGATGTTTTTTCAACTGATTGTTTTGTATGTAAAAATAATAAATCACAGATATGCCATGAAGCTATAATTTTCTAAATTTAAACCTTCTCGCATTAAGAAACAATTTAAAAAGAAAAAATATATAATTGCTGTACAGGAAAAAAAAAATATGGTATCACTCAATTCTGAAGAAAAAAATATGGAATCACTCTGTAACTTACAGTTCTATAACAAACACCTGCATTAGATGAAATTTTCTAATTTGTTAACATGACAGAAATGTCAGTTGAAACAAAGGATAGGATTATGAAACTTCTTCAAAGAGGTAAAAACATCACAGAATGTTGCATAAGATGTTTGTTGTTCCAAATCAGTTGTGTCTAAAATCTGGACAAAGTACAAATAAAATGTGAAGGTTGTAAAAGGGAAGCTTACCGGTAGACCAAGAAAGACATCAAAGCATCAAGATAGAAAACATGAAGCAATACATCTTGAAAAGAGAAAATGCACAACAAAACAAATGAGAAACAAGTGGACAAATGTGGAGTCAATATTGTGACTGAACTGTAAGAAATCGCCTAAAAGAAATGTGATTTACATCCATAAAGTCAAACAAAAGCCAGTATTACAGTAATGCCTAAACTGAAAAGAACAAGGTGGCAGTGGGCTAAAGAAAAGCAATCATGGACTGTGGGTGACTGGATGAAAGTGTCATGTCAGGTAAAAGCATGGGGGAGATGGCAGTCATTACACCTTCAATAAATGTTAAAGTCTACATTGTATTTTGGACACTTGTCTTATTTTATCAGTTGAAAGGATATTTGGTCTTCATTTTATAGTATAATAATGCATCTTGCCATAAGACAAGGGACATTAACATTCTCTTAAAGAAAGACAGATAATCTCAATGGCAAATAGTGCAAATAGTATATATCTAAATCCAGTTGAAAATCTGTTATAAATTTAAAAAATTGGTCAATGAGAAGGCTCCAATCTGCAAAGCTGATTTGGCAACAGCAATAAAAGACAGTTGAAGCCAGATTGATTAAGGATACTGTGCCATTTGTTAGGTCCACGCCTCAGAGAATTCAACCTGTTATAAAAGAGAGATGTGGTGCAACACAGTACTCATAGATCATTGTTTTTCCTCGTGATTCTATATTTTCTTTCTTCAGAATTGAGTGATTCCATAATGTATTTCATGTACTTGATTTAAAAATGCATTGAGACTGACTGCAATAAATATTCTTTGTTTTTATTGTTTCTTAAAACCAGAAGGTTGAAATTTAAAAAAATAATTGTTTTGTGGCTTGTCTGTGATTTTTTAAAAATTATTTATACACACACACACACATTGTGATTTCATATTTTTTGGGGTGGATGGATAGATGGATGGATGGTCCCTCACTGGACTCCTGTAGTTCTCTCTATCAACCCTGATGGTCCAGACATGATGTCATTCAGTCTGACGTACTGTGACCTGTCTGTGAGGGAGCTGGAGATCCAAGCAACCAGATGGGGGTCCACTCACAACTTTTTCAGTTTGTCCTGAAGCATAATGAGCTGGATAGTATTAAAGGAACTGGAGAAATCCAAGAATAGAATCCTCACTATGCCACTTCCCTTATCCCGATGCAAGTGGGCTTGGTGTAGCAGGTGAAGGATGGTATCGTCCACTCCAACACCTGCCCAATATTCAAACTGCAGACTGTCCTGAGTGTGTTGCAGCTGGGGTCTGAAGAGGCTGAGAAGGAGCCACTCCAATATCTTCATCAGGTGTGAAGCGAATGCCACAGGTCGGAAGTCATTCAGCTCAGAGGGCCGGTTCCTCCTAGAAACCAGAACGATGCAGGATGTCTTCCAGAGGATAGGTGCTCTCCATAGCTGCAGGCTAAGGTTGAAGAGTCATTGTAGTGGTTCTCCCAGTTCAGTAGCGAAGATCTTCAGTAGTCTGGGAGACACCTTGTCCAGGCCTGCTGCTTTTCTGGGGTGGAGTTTGGCATGGGTTTGTTAAACCTGTTGAAGAAGTTGTTCAGCTAGTTTGCCTTCTCCATTGTACCCCCTACATCTCTGGTCTTTGTATTGTGGCCTGAGATAATTTTCACACCTTCCCAGACCTCCATCATATTGTTCTTGTGGCATCATATGGCAACCTATACAGTTTATAAATTCCAAATTGATTTTAGTCCTGGACTGTTTTTGGCCAAGGATAACAGTACAAGTATCTGTCCAGTAACACTGTAGTGTAGTGTATCTCTAGGGCTCCAACAAAAATATAAGAAAGTGTGTGAAAATGGCTATTTTGATTCCATTCTGCAGTAACTTGTAAAGGTAAATAGACTAAAATTACTTTAAAAATATTATGCCTTTTAAAATGATAAGATTTTAACAGCCTTGTGGGTGGAGAGTTAACTTTCCCCCCTGAACACGCCAGGTTTGTCCAGGCCATCTTCTTATTTCTCTTCCCCCTTGTTTTTTTTTTCTCTTCTGCAAGTAAAGAGCAGGATGAGCTGTTCTCTGATTAACCAAATGGGGGCGACGTTCCTCTGGATGAGGGCTTACACCTGAGGCTCATTCTCTCTGATTACTGCACCTGCAACTTGAGGCTAAGCTGAATCATGATTTTTTGAATGTTGAACATCACTTTGTGAAGTTTAGCTTCCAGCCCTCCTGTGCTTATTTTTGTGATCATTCCCTGTGAACACTAAGAATGACACTTATCTGTGACTTTACAGTGCCTATTTAAAAGTATTCACCCCCTAGGATGTTTTACCCTTCATTTGCTATACATAGTTCCCATGTGATGTCACACTTCCCCTCTCATCGCCATTGCAATAGGCAGGGGCGTCACTAGGTTTTAAGGACGAGGGGGGCTTAGCCCCCAGGAGATGCACAGGATGTGAGCAAACGTAGTGGGCGAGAACGTTTTAAGCAACCAATTATATTTTTATTCAGAACATCAACAAACAGGAAATATGTTTACAGTTTTAACAAGAAAAATGAACATTTTTCAATTTTTATTTTGTGAATTGAATATTACTATACTGTAATAAATGCCAGCTAATGTACACTATAATGTTTGGTGATGGTGTATACTCAATTATGAAGTCTAACAGACTTTATATATTATATAAAATCTCTCAGTCATTCCGCAACACTGATTTAGATTAACTGACACGAGAATGCTTCTGTAGAAAATGGTTATTTCTGCTATAACATTCTCCAGTAAACCTTCCACAGGTGGCCCAGACAGTATTTTTCACATGTAATTATTTCACCATATCTCTGATGTCTCATCCTCACGACAAAATACAGACAACAGAAAAGCTGACTGGAATAACTTTTAACAAGCTTACTAATAATTGCTGCAGTTGAAAATATACCACATAGTATAAGTTAACACTACTAAGAATATTTAAATAAGTTGAGCAATGTATTCTTCTTATAAATGTAGCTTTGATAGCTGTATGTTTAAGGTTTCCAGCAAAAAAGTGTGGAAAAAATAGTTCAGTATTCAACGAGTTATGATTGATTAAACACACTGATACTTTATTGTGCCTGCCAAACAGATTACACAGAGTGGAGCCAGCGACTTTTCCAAGATGGCGGCCATGCGGCTCGACAGCAGCAATATCAGTCCATGATGCACCTACTCTTTATATATTTTACAAAAGCAGTGATGATTAATACTTACTTTATTTAAAAACTTTTGTATGTCCATTTTTTACTAAACATTCTCCTGGTCTGCTCACTGAATGTTCATGCTGCTCTTAGCTGGCTCTGCTTGTA
>NC_051436.1:24867653-24879328 GCF_001649575.2 Kryptolebias marmoratus
GGTTGCAGAGAAAACGTGGACTGGAATTCATGTAGTGTGGGAGTACTCTATATGAACAAGTGGAATGGATCGGATAACAAAGTTTGTAGGGAAAACATGGACTGGATTTCATGTGGTGAGGGAGTACTCTATATGAACAAGTGGAATGGATTTGATAACGATGCACCAAAGAGGATCTCTACCTTACGCTGTAAATAAAAAGAAAACTGACAGATTTATTATCATATTTTTGAGTTAATAATGAAATAATATATGGTTATTTATTTAAACTCATATTCTGGCCACATTATATTGAATTTTTGTAAAAAAAA
This sequence comes from Kryptolebias marmoratus, assembly GCF_001649575.2. Taxonomy (NCBI): domain Eukaryota; kingdom Metazoa; phylum Chordata; class Actinopteri; order Cyprinodontiformes; family Rivulidae; genus Kryptolebias; species Kryptolebias marmoratus. Next base: position 24,867,965 of record NC_051436.1, read on the forward strand.
ATAAAAATTAAAAATAAAAAAATTTTGACACCAAAATTATTTAGGGGGGCTTGAAAACATTTTAGGGGGGCTGAAGCCCCTCTAAAACAGGCCTAGTGACGCCACTGGCAATAGGCAATAGTCGCAGGCTATTTTTGACTGTAGTCGCAATAGTTTTCAATGATAGGCTTAATATGTTCATTAAGTGTATCTGCATCCTACACAATGAAAGGTTAAGCTACATAAAGCTACGTTTATTCACATTTTATTGCGTCAAAACAAAGCGATGAGCTACAAAACTTTCTATTGTTGTGATTAGCCTAGCCTTCATGATTAAGTGAATGTCCGCTGTTTGTATCAGCTCCATCAATTAACCCAGTCAACTACTAACACGCTGTAATACGTGTACAAGCAACGACCGATCATGTCATTAACACTGACTGTACATACAGTCAATGGTTATTATCGGAACCGGTGAATAATACTCGGGGATTAGTGCCTCCTGCCGGTCAGGAGCATGTAGCAAAGTTCCTGGCAGGAAGGCACATGCTGCATTCTGTTCTCAGTTTATTTGTTTTGGTTTGTTGTTTGTTTTTCTCTTCTGATATCTTTAAACTCACCCAAAGAAAGAAAACAAACCCCTGTATACAACATTTTTCTGGGTCAGAGTGTCATTTTAAATATTAAGCTAGCCTAACCTTTAATCACAACTTTACACAGCTACTATTCTTCTAAAAGTATAGTTATAGAACAATAAAATTTCCATCAAATAAATAACATTAAAGAAAGTGAACCAGTTTTAAGATGGCTGTATTAAAAATAAAGATACAGAGAAATGAATGTGCTGTTTTCCATCTTAGAGTGCATGTGCATTTGACCTGATTCTGAAAACTCCAAAAAGCAGTGGTAATTGAAATATTTTTTAATAACTTTGAATTTGGACTGTTTAGCTTCTCATATTTAGAAACGGTAACCTGTGCTCAATGTGTAGAAAAGATAGGTGCATTCAGGTAATTTCAACTTTATTTAAAAGAAAAAAAACTTAAAACAGTAACAATATGTCTGCTGTATTTACAGATTGGCATCTCTGTGGCAGAATGCTTGGATGGTGGGTATCCAGCTCATCTACAGTGAAAAGACTCCTAAGGATTTTGAGAGGAATAATAGAATCACAGACTGCCTTCATCCATGGATGCAGATAGGGGACATTTGTATTCTCTAACTAAGACATACTTTTCAATGGGACTAAACCATAAAGAAATACTGCTCTCACTCAGCGCTGTTGATGGAATAGTGATCAGCCTTCAAACTCTACGAAGGATTATGTCAACACTGAGGCTTCACAGAAGAAAAAACAAAAGTGACATTCTTGATGTTGCATTATTTCTTATGGAACAGCTGCAAACATATGGTATACTTCATGGATACAAACTGCAATACCTTAGATGCATACAGAATGGATTTGTTGTCACCTAGAACACAGTAAGACCTTTACTGAAAATTCTAGATCCCAGAGGTATGGAGTTGAGATAGCGTAATTGTCTCAAGCGTCGACTATACCACAATCATGAACCAAATTTTGTCTGGCATGTGGATTCCTATGATAAGTTGAAGCCATATGGAATTTGTGTGAATGGGGCAGTGGATTTTTCCAGGATGGTTATTTGGCTTCATGCATACTCAACAAACAACAATCCCAAAGTTATTGCTGGTTATTTTTTTTCTCAAGTTGAGAAAAGAGGAGGTACTGCAGCCAGAAGTCGTAAGACATTGGAACAGAGAATGGTGCAATGGAAGACATTCAAAGAGTTCTATGCCTTGATCATGACAACAGCTTTTCTGGAAATTGCTTCATCATAGGATCCAGCACCCACAACCAGCGAATAGAGAACTGGTGGGCTTTCTTAAGGAAATACCATGCACAGTACTGGATGAACGTTTGCCAAAAACTGAAGGATTCAGAAAACTTTTCTGGTGACTCCTTGGATAAGCAGCTGGTTCTCTTCACCTGTTTAAAGATAATTGAGGTATGTGTGAATTTAAAATAGAGAAAAATACTATGTGATAAGGATATGCTTTTAAATATGGAATATGTACTTTAAAAACATATTTAGTTTCTTGACTTTTAGGAAGAACTCCAAAAAGTGGTTCACTTATGGAACACCCACATCATTCGTCAGAGCAGAAATGCAATTGCTCCACATGGCCGACCGTACATGATGTATACTCTTACACAGCTTTTTGGTGGACAAGATCATCTGAAACCAGTTGCCGAGCAAGCAGTGGAAATTTGCAAATCACAGTCTTTAGAGAGGACCATACACCTGTAATGAGACTGTTCGAACTATCCTGCCTTCTGATGACAGAAAACTTTCTGCATGCACCATCCACACCAGATGAAGCAATTGAATTATACCTATTTTTAAGAGCTTGTATGCGTACAAACCTGTGAGACTTGTGATATTTGCAGTCAGAGATGGGCACCAGCAGATTCAGCAACCTGTAAAAGACAAGTAATCAAAAAAATAGATGGATGGAAACAAAAAGAAAGAAGTTCCCTGTTTTTCATTAACTTCTATGTAGTCACAGTTGCTGTCCACATTACCCTCACATGCACCTACAGGTTTCATCATAATGTACATAACTATCAGGTTTTACAAAAATGTCAAAGGCGAGCAGCTTGGTGACAGACAGACACTAGAGACAGATAATAAGGTAAGTGGCTTTATTTACAGTGTAGAGAGGAGTATTGGTCTGGATCTGGAAAGGAGGGCGAGGGGTGAGTACATTGACGCCAGTAGGATTGCCGTTGTCAGAGTATAGATGGGGAATTTGTTTTTACAAGTTTGTGAGATAGACTCAGCACAAAGAAGAGGGTCGGAGTCACGGTGAATGGTCTCCAGGTAAGTTGGTTCGTGACTCTAATCGGGGTAGATAGGCCTCAGTGTAGATTGGATTGGGTGAGTGGCTCTTGGGTAAGTCCCTAGGAAGTCGGTTGAGGTAGATCACTGGCAGGAAGCTCCAGGAGGCAGGTACTCTGAGCATACACAGGACACAAACAGATTAACAGGATTCAGGTAATCAGAACTCACTAGTGGCTGAGATGCATTACCAGAGGTAAGCGATGCTTCAGCGCCGATCTGATCCCCCACACAACCTTAAGAACCCAGAGCACTGATGAGCGTGAACTGCTGCAGCTGGCGATGATTAGGTTGCCAACCAATCAGGAACAGGAAGGAGCAAAACAGGAAGCAAAATGGCAGAATGACACAATAACTTTTAGATATTTTTCTGCTAGGATGTAAATTATGTATGATTCTTGTTGCGTTTGACTGCAAATATGCAGGGAGATATATTGTAACATAAACAAGAAGCAAACTTAGCTTCACTCAATCTTCCCTGAAATGTGAATTATATTTTGAGAAGTAAATACGAAATAGCACAAATTAAAATCCACAAATTGGAAAAAAATATTTGAAATTCACTTTCGCCTTGTAAAATCTATAATACAGGACACAATCTATTTAAATGTGATGCCATTTATAAATTACACCACGTCTCCTTATACATTTAAATATACTTTTCATTGTAAGCAAGACTCATAGTTCTCTGTAGTTGAGCACAAAGATCAAAGTTATAAACTGTGATAGTTATGATATGGACATGGTAAAATGAGTTGCAAAATGAAGTGGCAATGCTTATGACTAACATGTAAATTTCTAATGAACAATCTCTGGTAAAAATCCATTACAAAATAAAGTGTTTTTTGTGATCAAATCAATCACTTTTTTATTTGAACTGTAACAATATTCTTTGTAAAGGAACTTGACATAGGAAATACATAAAAAGTGCATTTAACAAGTGCTCTGAAATATCTTTTTGGAAGGAGGTTCTCTGCCTCAACAGGAAAAAATAACTAGAACATGATGTATGTGCTTTTAAAAGGTGAATACATGAATCTCAAAATTGAACATGAGAAAATCGTTCCACATATATTAAAAACAGGTACAAAAGTTTTTGTTGTAAATCAGGACATCATTGTATTCAATGCATTTACATATGTTACAATCAACAAAGAAAAGAATATAAACATATAAATGCCCTGTGAAAAGGAAAAAAAAGATATTTAACACATATGCTTCAAACTGTTTAACTCAAAGAAGCTTTACATCTACAGAATTAATTTGACTTCACAAACTTGTTTTTCACAATGGTTTAAGAGTAATCATTTGACCTGTATTATTTCTCTATAACAGGGATGTCAAAGTCCAGTCCTTGAGAGCTACCATCCTGCAACTTTTAGATGCATCCTTTCTCTAACTCACCTAAATCAAATAAGCTGATCATCACCAGTCCTCTGTTGCACTGAATGTCTGCTGGTAAGGAAATTCAGCTATTCTATTTAGGTGTTAGGATGGATACATGAAGGAAAGCAGCAATGCAAGAAAAATGGAGGAGGAACAAGAAGAGTGGATTTGACAAAGGAAGCCAAAAAATCCGAAATTTTACTGTTGTAAAGAAACTGTTCTTTCCAAATGGAAGATCTAAAAAGGGGAAACCGGAAGATTTCACTTTTGATATTTTAGATTTTCAAGAGGATGAAATTTTAGATGAAGACATGGCAGTAGGAGAACTTTATTCCTTGCTCAGTATGGGAATGTTAAGATTTTATCTTTGCACAAAGAAACAGGAGTCTCGAAACAGAAATCATCAACATTTCAGATGAAAATGTGAAGAACAATAAACTAGATGATGAAAACAGTTTGTCACAGTTATCTAGCTCCTCTGAGGTTATGATAGGTCCTTACACCAATGAGCCTCTGGCATGGCAACTCGATGACACTTTATCAAGTGATGAAGGGGGATCTGTGAGTTTTGTTCTGCCATCAACTTCCCTGAACTTAGTGAATCCTGTCAACCAGTCCATCTCATTCAACTCTGCACCATCTATATCTACTCCCACTGAGGAGGCTGCATCTGTATCTATTGTGCTCAAAACTTCTGCTTTGTCTATTTTGTCAAGTGATGAAAGAAACTCTGTGATTCTTAGTAATCCATCATCTTCCCTCCATAATCTGGCAAATCCAAATAATCACTCTTACAATCAACAGTTTGCCATCTACTTCCAATGTCAAAGAGGAGCCCACATACACCTCTGTGCTACCCACTTCTAATGTGAGTTATTCATATAGTGAAGCCCACAGTAACACTGAGCTGTCAGTGTTGCGCAGATCTGCTCATGAGTTCAGATGTGGGTGCTTGAACACACATCTGTATGTTCACGCACACACATTAGTATGCCACTCAGCAGCACCTCTTAGCAGGTGAAAGAAATCTGCTTCAATCAACAACACCCTCAACTCAGGTCATATAAGGATCCACTAACCATTTGCCTGGGTTTTGCATCAGAGCTGAGGAGGGCAAACACAGCCTCCAATAAGCATGTCATGGGAAAGGACTTAAGTTAAACAAGGACTACCGGTAAGCCTTTCACTGGACTCAGTTAAAATGCAAATTTGATTTTGGTTTTGCATTTGATAAAAAAGACATGGAAATTCTGAAACTGAGATGGAATGTAATTCTAAAATGTTTGGATTAATTCTAAAATGTTTGGAATTGTTTAATTAAACCAAGCTCAGAGTTCAATAATTTAATACTTAAATTTATGGTTAAAATTGTTGAAGAAATGTATGTGTAAGGTTAAAAAAAAAATGGAACTGGTCATTAAGGTAAATTAACTTGAATTCAAATATCTAAAATGTTTGTTAAAAAATGTTGTTTGTGTTTTGTAGGTTTTTCACCTCTGCATTGCTTCACACTCACCTGTGAAAATAAAAGAAAGGTTTGAGTGAATTCCTGAAGTTTCTGAAGTCCTCCTTTTCAAGTGTGGGAAGCATGACATTATAGAGCACTTGACAGTCAGGATTTGATATTGTTAATGTCAACATTAAACTTCATAGGACAAAATTTATGGATTAACTAATAACACAGTTCAAAGATCCCAGCTTGCTCACATGCCCTTTAAAATGTACTTTTATTGATGAAGTTGGAGCAGGTGCAGATGGGGTCTCTAGAGATGTCTATTCTGCTTTCTGGACAGTCTTTGGACTGTTTCGCTGAAGGGCAAGACATGAGAGTTTCATTATTTACCCCGAAGTGGCAGGAGGAAGAATGGAAATCAGTTGGAAGAATCCTTATCAAGGGTTTTCAGGAACATGGCTATATCCCTAGCCATCTTTCACCAGCTTTCACAGTGGCGTTGGTTTTTAGGGAGCACTCAGTATCGCCAGACATACTATTTGAGTCACTCCTCTTGTACATCAGTCCAGAAGAGAGGGATCTTTTGAAAAAGGCTTTGCTGGAAGATCAAGAAGAAGAATATGAGGAACTGCTTGATCTATTAGATCGTGTGGATGCAAAAAGTATCCCAACAAGAAAAGACTTGAGCATGGGTTACATAATCCTTCGTAGAGTTTGAAGGCTGATCACTATTCCATCAACAGCGCTGAGTGAGAGCAGTATTTCCTTATGGTTTAGTCCCATTGAAAAGTATGTCTTAATTAGAGAATACAAATGTCCCCTATCTGCATCCATGGATGAAGGCAGTCTGTGATTCTATTATTCCTCTCAAAATCCTTAGGAGTCTTTTCACTGTAGATGAGCTGGATACCCACCATCCAAGCATTCTGCCACAGAGATGCCAATCTGTAAATACAGCAGACATATTGTTACTGTTTTAAGTTTTTTTTCTTTTAAATAAAGTTGAAATTACCTGAATGCACCTATCTTTTCTACACATTGAGCACAGGTTACCGTTTCTAAATATGAGAAGCTAAACAGTCCAAATTCAAAGTTATTAAAAAATATTTCAATTACCACTGCTTTTTGGAGTTTTCAGAATCAGGTCAAATGCACATGCACTCTAAGATGGAAAACAGCACATTCATTTCTCTGTATCTTTATTTTTAATACAGCCATCTTAAAACTGGTTCACTTTCTTTAATGTTATTTATTTGATGGAAATTTTATTGTTCTATAACTATACTTTTAGAAGAATAGTAGCTGTGTAAAGTTGTGATTAAAGGTTAGGCTAGCTTAATATTTAAAATGACACTCTGACCCAGAAAAATGTTGTATACAGGGGTTTGTTTTCTTTCTTTGGGTGAGTTTAAAGATATCAGAAGAGAAAAACAAACAACAAACCAAAACAAATAAACTGAGAACAGAATGCAGCATGTGCCTTCCTGCCAGGAACTTTGCTACATGCTCCTGACCGGCAGGAGGCACTAATCCCCGAGTATTATTCACCGGTTCCGATAATAACCATTGACTGTATGTACAGTCAGTGTTAATGACATGATCGGTCGTTGCTTGTACACGTATTACAGCGTGTTAGTAGTTGACTGGGTTAATTGATGGAGCTGATACAAACAGCGGACATTCACTTAATCATGAAGGCTAGGCTAATCACAACAATAGAAAGTTTTGTAGCTCATCGCTTTGTTTTGACGCAATAAAATGTGAATAAACGTAGCTTTATGTAGCTTAACCTTTCATTGTGTAGGATGCAGATACACTTAATGAACATATTAAGCCTATCATTGAAAGCTTTACGTTTCATTACCAGTCATCGACGGTACCACTGCTTTGTGCATCCAATAAAACGCAGGCTACCTTGTCAACAACTATAGTTGCTCATTTCGTGTAGGCTAAGTAACTGCCAGAACTATGACTTACTTTGTTGTTCGTCAGTGCAGAAATACATTCCTCAGACAAGTTACGACTTCTCAAAAAGACACAAAGGGGCTCTATCTGACTCTCCATCTTCTCACTGTGTTTCTTTATGCAGCACTTTTAACATCCCGCAGGGAGTTGCGTTATGACCTATCTCGATATAACGAGAAAGTGATCTCAATATAACGAGAAAGGAATCCCATTTTAATAAAATAAGTAATATATATCTTTGATTTGAATTGAATCTTCTAGAATTGCGCCGCTAAAGGTGGCTGCATGTTGGAGAAGCTCTGTTCCATTCATTCTGAGATATTGCTTTTGAAAACTTTATTCCTCTTTTTTTTTCTTCATGTAAAAATTTTCTTGGATGATTATTTCCTCTGGTATTGAATGCTGTGCAGCTGGAAGCATTGTTACTGAAATCTTTTTACTTTTTGACTTTTTGTTATGATGCGTAACCATAACAACAAGGTGGAAATATTTTCCCCATTTGGGAGCAGTTGATTAACATCTTTTACTCTTCAGTGTTAAACGTGGAGAACCCTGAAGTCCAGTTATGGCCAGAACCAAGCAGACTGCCCGTAAATCCACTGGAGGTAAAGCTCCCAGGAAGCAGCTCACCACCAAAGCTGTCCGCAGGAACACACCAGCCACTAGTAAAGAAGTAAGAGTAAAGAAGCCTCACCGCTACAGTACGGTGGCTCTCAGGGACATCCACCACTACCAAAAGTCCATTGAGCTGCTCATCTGGTAGTTGCCCTCCCAGCATCTGGTCTGGAAGATCACCCAGGACTTTAAGACCGGCCTGCGCGTCCAGAGCTCGGCCATCATGGCTCCGCAGGAGGCCAGCGAGGCTTACCTGGTGGGGCTCTTTGAGGACACCAGGACTGAGGACACATCGGGACAGACCGCTACGAGAGATCCTTCCTGCCTACAGTAATCATCATCTATAACAACTCTTTAATGAAACCAGGATTATGAGCTACAACAACATTTAATTTCCCTTTGGGATAAATAAAGTATTTTTGAATTGAATTGAATCATTTAACATAACCCCCAGTAAGTAAAACAGAGGACTTGATGGAGCCTCCATTCCCAGAATTTTTTCAAGCTCCACCTTGATATCCCTCCAGTATGTTTGGATAACAAGACAATCAGAATGTGTGTATGGTCACCTATTTTGCCACATTTTCTCCAACAGAATGCAGTCAAGGGATCCTTTACAAAATTAAAGATGCTAAGAGGGGTGTGAAAATACTGAACTTTCGAGTCAAATTCTTTCCATAATTGATTGTTAATCCCTCTATGGCTGTCTTTTCACAGGTTGTACCATACTTCGTCTTCTATCAAAACATTTAAATACAATTCCCATTTCTCTTTTTTATACCAGGTGTTTTGGGTAATATCAGGTGAAAGCCTTATACAAATTAGAAACATGTCTTTTTGTTGTAATTTTCTTTTCTATAATGAAAATAAAGTATTTTTCTGTATCATTTGGATATTTATTAAGTCTCTGTTTGTGGTGATTGGTGGTCTGTGTGTGTGTGGGTGAGTGCTTCCTGGTGGGCGTTCCTGGGCAGGTGGTTGACGCCTCGTCACCACTCCTCCCACACCTGCAATGGATCAGGCTGATCAAATGAGGAGGAGTACTTCAGGCTGCAGTGGGAACCAGACCAGCACTGGAGCATTGTTTGCCATGTGGTAACGTGCAGAGCCTCTGAGAAAACTTTGCTGTTTTTGTAAACTCCTTGTTGTGACCTTCGTTCCTGTTTTTGTGCCTCAAACCTGTTTTTAGGATTACCTGTCCATCTGGAACCAGTCTGGTCTGCATCTCAAAATCTGCCGTCAAGTTAAGTTCTCTCCTGCACTACCTGTTCCTGCTCTTGCTGCCACTTAGGATCACGAAGCCTACCTGCAGCTTTCCGAATCTCCACCACACCCTCACCAGACAGGACTCACCTCTTACCTGTGCTCATTGGAATCTCCACCGGACCTCCACTGCGAAAGGACTTCCTCGTCTTCTTCTCCGTGTCCTGGACTCACTCCCGTACCGTAAGAACAGACACCGGAAAGATTACTTCGCCATACCTGCTGCTCCTCTCCTGTTAGTTAACTACTCACGTCATCCTCTACTCCTCAGTTCCTGGCTCCGGATCTCACCTGTACATATTCTGTTCACTGTAAATAAATTCACTTACTGTCACGTTCTGGTTTCAGAGTCTGTCTGTTGCCGAGCTGCTCACTTGGGTACAGTCCAAATCCTGACACTCTTAGTCTTAATGGTTCATATTGTAATGCCTAATTTGGAGATATCCATACATATCTTTTGTTGGAAGATCAAATTGCTCCCTAATCTGTGACAAATATTTAGAACCAGTTTCTCCAAACAATTGGTTGAGAGTGATGAGATCTTTGGTGTTCCATTTTCTAAACCCCCCTGGTTCCCTATATATATGAGGGTGGTGGTGTTATATTACCCACTATCGGCATAGCTCAAGATATTGATGCTGTGTCATTTAACTTTTTTTTTTTTTTTTTTTTTATTTTTTAGCTTTAGTCCAAATCTTTAAAGTATGTTTAATCCATTCTTTCTCAATTTTTAGTTTAATGACAGATTTCAAATCTATTAAAGGTGGCTGACACCTGCTCCGTTCGATTCCAAATTGGTTCCTTATCTCTCCTAATCGAACTGTCAGCTAATTGAGCTGCCCATTAATGTTTTACATTAGGTAAAGCCACTCCTCCCTTATCTTTTGGCAAATAAAGTATCTTGAGTTTTTAGGTCTCTTGTGCTGTCAGATAAACTGGGATATTAATTTTAGTTTATTAAAACTAGAGATAGGAACTCTTATGGGCAAAGACTGTGTAGCACCCCACTGCTCTGTCCGCTCGTAACTGGGACGAGAACTTAAACTCACTGGTGGGGTGGCTAGTCGGGTTCGTTAAGTTCAGGTAATATACCACACAGGTTTACCTATGTTGAATAAAATCGTACTCCCCTAATTACCATACACACGTTTGATGTAACACAAATAACTCCAGACAACCAGCTAACTGAATATTTTCTTTTAATAAGAACGGGGGGAAAAAAAACTAAATCTTTAGTTCTTGAGTTTCACATACCCAAAATAAAATAAAGTTGATAAGGCACTTTTTTTTCCCTGTTTATTTACTTATGCCTTACTCACCTTAACTCTGTGGTTTTTATAAAAACTCTTCCTTTTAACTATTATCTTAATATAACCAGGAATTAACTTGTGTCACTAACATAACTCCATACATTTACCGAAATTTATAGTGCTAAATACACAAAATCACACATGGACCCATACTCTCTCACACACACATTGTCCAGTACCGGTTAAGATCAGTGGCGGCTGACCAATAGAGGGCGCTAGGGTGCCGCCCACCACTAACATTACCTTGAATAAGACATAAGAAAAATAAATAAAAATTAAATAGTACATTAAAAAAAAATTCGAAATATATATATAAAGGTGATGGTCATAAAATTAGAATATCATGAAAAAGTAGATTGATTTCAGTAATTCCATTTAAAAAGTGAAACTTGTATATTATATTCATACATTACATACAAACTCATATATTTCAAATGTTTATTTCGTTTAATTTTGATGATTACAAATGAAA
>NC_051436.1:24880641-24883423 GCF_001649575.2 Kryptolebias marmoratus
CATCAAAATTAAACGAAATAAACATTTGAAATATATGAGTTTGTATGTAATGTATGAATATAATATACAAGTTTCACTTTTTAAATGGAATTACTGAAATCAATCTACTTTTTCATGATATTCTAATTTTATGACCAGCACCTGTATGTATATATATATATATTTAGTTGTGTAAGATAAATATTTTATAGTTAATGATAAGTAAAGTCGTTTCGTTCTTCGACGTTGTCTGATTGGTGACGTATTTCCGCCCCGGGGCGCAAAAATCTTTGTCCATAGACTCTCGTTAAAAGTTGTACATGCACAGTAGCTCCTCTTCAGTACAAGAGATAGGACCGTTCAGGGCGCACCTCTCCTGCGCCTAGAGCTGAATGCAGCTGTGTTTACATTTCACCTTCTATTCAAAGACAGCAATAAGTTCATTACGTGACTAAGTTACATACACAAGATAATAAATAAGTTTATAGTTGGTAATTAGTTTAAGAAAATTTATGCTAAAATCTGTTAGAATGTTTGGTTTTGAATTCTAATCGGAGTGAGACATCCGACCTTCGTTATCAATGACTTATATGACATACGTATAAGTCATTGTTCGTTATATTGTACGTTCAGAATACATGACGTAGTGAGTGCTCGCATGATAAAACAAGCTTTGACGTATTTTCTCCGGTAAAGTTTTGAAAAATAAGGGAGAAAACAGGTCTTATAAACGCTAAATATGTCCTACAGGCTTGTGCCTTGGGAGACCTCCGTCTTTGTAAGTATTGGTGTGTTCAGGAAGCACTTATGCATTTATATGTACATTATAATGTTGCTTTTGTTGTTTTAATTCATGTAAATACACTGGTGTGATACCCTAGCATATGTTTTGGGCCAAAACATATACTAGTATTAGAAGGCATGTTTTTTTAACTAGGGGTTACAACTAGAACAAAAAAGACAAGGAAGTAAGTTCATTTTTATGGTTTCAACTTAGCCTAAAAGCAAGAGTGGGAGGACTTCCCAGTGGGTTAGATCATACTTTTTTTTAAATTAACTTAGTGTAGTTAGCTTTGATCAGTTTTGTGGGGTGAGTTGTCAGAGAGATCCCCAAATACCTAAAGCCCTTATTAGACCTCTCTGTGGCTTCCTGGATCCCAGACCAAGATCATTATTTATTCATCAATGTTTAAACTTTATTTTTCATTTGCCTCCTGATAGTGTTCTGCATGTGGGCCAAACTAATACCTAAAACCAAGACAAAATTGTCCTTTAAATAGCATTTCAAAAAGTAAAATGCCATGTATTTTTATAAAGGTGAATCAAAGGTTACTACCGTCTCAGAAATGCATGTAAAGATGTATGACCTTTGAGAGACCCTCAAGAAATTTACACTGGATCAAAATAAATCTATTCTACAACACATATTTAAAAAAATAAATAAATAAAAATCTGCTTTAAATTGCACTAACGGCAAAAGGGAGTACCACAAGTATTGTAGCTTTACTGTGGTTTAATGCATTTGCACTCCCCAAGACACAAGCAAGGTGACAGAGAGAGAGAGCAAGAGAGGCTATTTTATTTATTTTTAAATAGGTAAGTCTGATTTTTCTAAATAAAATCTACAGAGCAAAAGGGTAGAAGAGACACCTGGGAAGAAAACATTTCCTTATGAGACTAGATATAATTATGCACAAAACATTCTGAAATGCTAATAATTTAGTTGATTTTAAATTGGTATATTTATTTCAAAAATCAGCACAGCTCGAAGATGATAAAGGTAGGAGCTTATAATGATGTCTGTCCTGAACTGTGCTTAAAGTCAATTTACTTTAGGCTGATTTTCTAAGATCACCTTTTACTTTATTTGTACATGTAAAAGAATAAATTACTGGCAAAAATAAACCAGTCATGTTTTCAAATCCAGCTGTATTTGGCCAATAGTTCCTCTTTATTCTTGACACTTCAAACACCACTTGAAAACAAATGTCACCTCTAGAAATTCTCTGGCAGCCATTGTGGGACTTTTGATAAAGGCGAATTAACTGAAACTCAAGAAGGTCATCACCAACATCAGTGGCTGGTGTGGAAGAAACCATCTCCAGATAAACACCAGCAAGACACTGGAAATAGTGATTGACTTCTACCAAGAATAGACACTGCCATCACCAGAGAACATTCAGAGTTTAGACATCAAGGTTCATGGAGGATTACAAACACATGGGTGTTCATCTAAACCAACTGGTCAAAGAACATTGGAGTCTTGTACAAGCAGGGCCAAAGTCAACTTTATCTGCTGGGAAGACTGAAATCTTTTGGGGTGTGCAAGACATCCCAAAAGACTTTCAACAACACTGTGGTAGCCTCAACTGTCCTGTATGCTATAGTCTATTAGGGCAGTGAGAGTTTAGAGATGGACAGAAAAAGACTGCTGCTTACCAAACCTAAATTAATTGTGGACAAACCCCTTCCACCCTTGCATAATGCTGTGGGAGCTTTAAGTATGGAGAGAAAATAGTTCCAAAATACCTGTGCGTGTGTAAAAGTATTTGTGCGTGTGTAAAAATATTTGTGCGTGTGTAAAAGTATTTGTGCGTGTGTAAAAATATTTGTGCGTGTAAAAGGATTTGTGCGTGTGTAAAAATATTTGTGCGTGTAAAAGGATTTGTGCGTGTGTAAAAATATTTGTGTGTGTGTAAAAATGTATTTGTAACTCGTGTAAGCATCTTTGTGTGTAAGTTTGGATAGTTGTATCTGTGAAAAATGATTGTAAGCCTTAAAAAGAAAATAAACCTTTTCCTAC
>NC_051436.1:24884095-24904453 GCF_001649575.2 Kryptolebias marmoratus
CGTCCCCGAGCGCATCCACCATCGCCGCCATGTTGGACAGATCTGTCCTCTCTCTAAGAGCCAACAGGAGTAAACACAGAGCAAGTAGCTATGGACGGATTTTATATCACGAGGGATTAACTTTCACAAGTAAGACTGAACAATAATTTTGGTTATTTGACCATTTATTATATTATATTATTGTAGCTAACATTATTAGGTAAACAACAAAATGCTAACAGGAGGAACTAGTCCTCCTCTCTCATTAGCTCTTTCTTGGGATTTTTCTTCACATTTTGAAGGTTTCCCAGTACCACAGATTTAAGGAGGCAATGGGAAGCTGCAGTAAGATGGAGGGTTTTGTTGCTACAGAGTCGTCTCAGCTCTGTAGTTAACATTTCAAACCAGAGGACTAACAGGACCAGCTTAGAGAGGATGTGACCCCACCTGTCTTCAGCTTCCCATCTCATCTCCAAAGAGGAGGTGATTTTTTATTTTTACTGTACATGTTAACAGAAATGTCTATGATTCATCTGTAAAACTAAAGTTAATATTACACTTTGTTAAACCTGTTTTTACCTGTTAGTTCTTTCTGCATGTTCAGGAATTAATGATGTATTGTGTGTGTATTACAATACACTGTGGGATACTAAAACCTTTTCAAGTTGTTTTCAATTTAATTTATTTTAAGTATTATGTGTCTTATATTTTAGGAACACAAATATTTTTACACACGCAAAAATACTTTTACACTAGCACAGGTATTTTGGAACTATTTTGTCTCCATATTAAGCAGCTCCTTCAGTGACAGGCTTCTGCATTCACCATACAGGACAGAATGTTACCACAAGTCTTCCATACCATCAGCAGTGAGGCTTTACGATCAAATTGTATAGACCATGTCTACATCTTTTTTCTGTCTAACAAACATTCTGTATATAGAACATTATTAAACTGTATACATAAATTACTGTATTTTTTTTTTTTGCTGTTTTGTTACATTAATATACATATTTACTGTATTTTTTATGCTATCCTGTTTTATTGTATTTCATTTTGCCTCATTTTGCTACATTGTATTTTTTCCTTTTCATTGTCTGTAATCTTGTTGTTGCTGTAGCATTATACATTAGCATGGGCTATCTTATCCCAATACAAGTTATTCTTTCTTTTTTTTTAATGAAAGACCTATGAAATTAATAGATATTGTAAGCTGTCTACTTTACTTATGTAAATTGACCACTTGGAGGCGCCATGCCAGATAAAATCAAGTGCTCTGCTTTTTCTTGTCCGGAGGTTCCAGGCTGGTCCCCTAGAGGTGACTGGGGTTTTTCACTTGTAGCTCTTAAACTGTGGAACCAGCTGCCCAGGCATATTGGACAGGCTTTAACTCTAAATGTTTTTAAATCTTATCTTAAAAGACATTTGTACTCACTGTTTTTTTTATTAAATCATGGGAGTTGACATTTTTGCATCATTTTAATGTTTTTTATTTATTTTAATTTCTTTGTTTTTATAGTCTCGAATGTTTGGCAATATTTGTTTTAATATTTATTGTTTTGTGTGCAGCACTTTAGCCAATGGCAATTGTTTTTAAATGGGCTATATAAATGCATTTGATTTGATTTGAGAACAGAAAACATAAGTTTGGTGAAACAGAGCAGCAGTAAATCAGTTGTGACTATCTCTTCTGGAATTAAAATACAAAACAAAAAAATTAACCTAAGTTTGGAAAGAAATCAAAACGAAATGGAATGACTAAGTTAAAAACAAATGTATAGTCTGGCTTTGCAAATACTGTCTGAGTCCTTTCTTGTTCCAGCCACTATAGGTCCTTCCTTGCAGTCTAAAATCATTCTCACCACACACTTTAAATTACTTCTTTGATTAGATGCATCACCCTTGTTTTTTGACAGGGTAAATGACCTAAACACTGAATGTTTAGCAGGGCCTTTGTTTTTCAACCTTGAACTGAAAACTCATCTATTTGAAAAAATCCTTGTTATCCTCTTTGATATGAGTCATGACTTTTTCCCCCCTAAAAATTCTTGTTTAGTTGCTTTAATAAATTTATATCATGACATGGAGTGATCCCTGTTATCTCTTGTCTTAGCTCTTCTACATTTTGTCCTGGTCTTTGGCAAGGTCTTTGAAGGGTCCAAAAAATATTATCTGGTAAAAACAGCCTTCTGACCTGCTTACATCTTGACATGGGTTTCTGTAGGAATGGGAGTATTAAATTGCTGTTTAAAATCTGCTATTTCCTTCTGTGATGGTTAAGGGCCACTGTTTCTGCTGAACTACTAATTTGTAAAACAAACAAAAATTTAAAATGGCTGCCATAGTTAAGCAACCTTATCAAACACAAAAAATGGCTACAACTCAGTCAATTTCATAGTTATAGTTTATGGTTGTTTTATTTTTTGGTCAGTTTACCATCCCTGATCAAATTTGGCATTTTCTTTTTCTCCTACCTCTACCCTGTTTTCTTGTTTGGATTCACCTTACCAGACTCTGTGCCTGCCATGTGCTTTAGGTAATTTTAGTTCTGGGTAAGATGACTCTGTATTTTTGTGTTTTCATGCTGTAAAGCACTTTGAACCACCTTGTTGCTGAAAAGTGCTATATAAATAAATTTGACTTGACTTGACTTAAGATGAGTGTCATTTCTTTGTTTGCTTCCTATTCTTGCTTCCTGGTTTCCTTTGTTCGGATCCTGCTCCACCCACCTCCCATTCTATAATGAGCTAAATTATTTCCTAAATGTGTGTGTAGTCTATTTGTTCCTTTATTGTTGTGTGTTTGTGTATTTTTTACAAGTGTTCTTTTTAATGGTCTCAAAAGTCCTGTTTTGCAATCAAAATATTCACACATGTCATAATTTGACGTTTCTATGGTTTTGGATTTATGTTTCCATTATTTATAGCGATAATACACTTTACATTTGATGTATTTAACAATCACATACTTGCCAACCATCCCACATTGGGCTGGTGGATTATTTCAACCGCACTATGCAGCAACAACTCGCCATCCTCACTGCCAGCCACCAATGCAACTGGGACAGACACATTCCTCTGGTCCTGATGGCCTACCGTTCAGCCATTCATGTGTGACTGAGCAAGGGCTGCTGCTTTGCTGTACCTTTACTGCTTTGCTCTGATTTTGTCGCTCTGTCCACTCCGGGTCACTTGATCTGGCTAGCTCTGTTCACACTTGTTTAGGCTTATATTTGTTCACATCTGTAGCCAACTTGGTTCGCTGTAATCAGACGGTGGTCCACCTGTTAAGACAGACTGACTTAAATATCAGAGTCATTCTCAATGTTGCTAATATTAATATTCGTGTTTAGTTTTTGTCTGTAATTTGTTTTTTCTGGTATAGGCTGAGAGCTGAAGGTGGCGGTCCAGAGTTTCTTGTTGGTTTTTTGTGTTGTGTGCTGTGGGTGACGGGTCCCTTCCACCCGTTGTGTGTCTGTTTATATTTTTCCTCCCTATCTTTCAGTAGCACTTTCCATAGCTACTACCTCTTCGCTCCATAAAAATTTCTGATTGTTTCCATTCTAGGGTCTTAACCCCAAAGACCCACACCCATCATTCCAGTTACCCTCCTGGCACCTCTGTTTCACTGTTTTCTAATTTACCATTCTGGTCCAGGTTTTGTCTGACTAATTATTTCAGATGACATAATCTCTCACTTCCAAGTTTTTTGTCAATAAGGATATTTCCACTGGTCAAACACAGACAGTCAAGGTGAAGGTTGAGGAACACTTATCTATAAGGAAATTAAATGCAACAAAGGACAGTAAAACATCACACACATCAATAAATACTAAACCTGATTAGTCTGTTTGCATGTGTACACTTGAAGGCATGCAGGAGTTGCTTGCACTCAAACATCTCTTTTCCAAAATTAATCTGGCTGTGACAGGATAAGTGTTTTCAAGGAGAAGTTAAGTGGCTAGTGCTTCTGTTTTTTCTTTTTTCTTTCATTGATTTATGGGAACAAGAGCAAGAGAGAAAACAATCTTGTGCAAACTATAAACCAATTTGTTCAGCAAGAGTTGGTGTCAGTCCAAATGTGATTGGTTGATTGTGTAACTGCTTTAAAACCATAATGCAGGTAACATTTGTATCAGGTGTACTGCAAGATCTTTTAACAGCATTACACCAAGTTTACGACAAAGACTAAAACTTTGAACAACTTTTAGTGACACACAGGAGAAAGTTTTTCTTTTTTTCAGCTATTTTATTTGAGTTTCTAACTCAATCTGGCACATTGGAGTATTTTGCAAGAAATATTTAAGAGTATAATTGTCATATTTAATACATGAAGAAAAAAATATTTGGGTTTCATTGTAATGACTTACATATTCAATGTAGGCAGCAAAATCTGGGCTCATTGTCATTGAATGTTCTGTGACAAATTCAAAAAGATAATTGACTGACCACAACCATTTGTATATTTTATTTAAAAAAAAATCAATGAAAGACCAAAGGCAACAAAGAGACAGATGCAGCAATCAAACAATCTCAGCTAAAAATAAAAAGTAAATCCAATTAAAATAGAATAGTTTAACTCTGCACAGTAGCTCAGATATGGTGAGGCCAGGGACAGTATGGAGTGACTTTTGATCTAGTACCTATTTTGCTTTGTTTAATGCAATACTTGTTGATATTTTGAAAATAATATAGTTAATGTGAGCTTTCTATCATCTGCAATTATCCCACTAATTTTGATTTCATTTACTCTTTCAGTGTCAACCTCATGTGTTTGAAACTTTGAGTGTTTAATTTACTTTTATCAAATAATATTATTTTAGTTTTATTCAGGTTTAGTGATAGTTTGTTTCTATCAAGCCAAATCTTCAATTTACATACTTAAGTAGTTATTTTATTCAGTAAATGTTGCAAATCATCAACAGAGCAAAAAAAAAAAAAAAAAAACTGTTATCAGTAAATTAAAAAAATAAAAAAAATTCTAGTAATTTTGAGAACTGTGGCAGTAAAGAGACAGTCCTTTAGTTTGCAAAGTGGTGTTTGTTCAGACTTTTGCTATTTTCATTTTGTCCTGAAATATACCAGTTTAAATTGATAAGAGGTTTTAAAATACCCTCAGTGACTTTTCATCACTGTCATATCAATATGGTTACAATCCAATGACATTTTATTTTTACATTTCTTAACAACTTGACGAACCTCATTTTCATCCACAACTGTGAGAAACAAGATTTATGTCTATAAAAGTGTCCATCTGTTTCTCTGCTGTCCCAGAATTAGTGATAATACTAGCTAAATCAGGTCCAATTGTTACAAGGAATTTGTTAAAGCTATTTGCCACAACATCTGTATTATATTCCTTATGGTCATAATCCATGAAGTAGATACCTATTTTAGCTAGCAATACTTTTTATAACACTATTCACTATGCTCCATTTTTTTATATTACTTTTATTAATATTTAGTAATTTTGTATGATATACTTTCTTACAAATCCTATTATGTTAACTTATTTTTGTATTTTTTATATCTGTCCTGAGCAGCTTTAGTTCTCTGACTTATGAAGTCTTTATATAATGCATTTTTCTTTTTACATGTGTTACACAATTATTTTATCATCCTTAGACATGCTCTATATTTTTATTTTCTGCTATAGTCGGTTTAATTCAGTTTATTCAGATAGCACCAAGTCACAACAAAAGTTGTCTCAGGCACTGTACAAAAACGTTCAAATACATTATGCAGTAAAAAGCCAATTAGGAAAAAGTATCTATCTGAGGAAGCCAAAAGATTGCGTTAAATTTTCACTTCATTGCGTCCTCCCATCCTGAGCAGCACATTAGCAACGGTAGTAAGGAACAACTCCCCTGTAACAGGAAAAAACCTCCACCAGAACCAGGCTCAGAACGAGCAGCCATCTGCTTCAACCAGCTGGAGTTTCAGAGGACAGGAAAAAGATGCGGACAAAAAAAGAATGGCTGGTCCAGGTGGTAGTTTCTATGGAAAAAAAACACAATAATGACAGAAACAATTACAAATACAAACATGGAGACCAGAGCGAGTTAAGACAGCAGCAGAATGAGGAAATGTGATCAATGTCCTCCAGCAGTCGAAGCCTGTAGCAGCATAATTAAAGGATAGCTTAGGAAATCCAAGCCAACCCAAACTACAGGATTGATCAAAAAGGAATCTCTTAAGCCTTGTCTTAAAAGTAGACAGGGCGTCAGTCACACAGACAGAAACTGGAAGTTGGTTTAACAAAAGAGGAGCTTGATAACTGAAATCTCTACCTCCCATTGTACTTTTTGAAACTCTAGGAACCACAAATAAACCTGCAGTCTGAGAGCAAAGTGCTCTGTTAGGAAAATATGAAACAATAAGATCTTTAATATAAAATGGAACTTGTTTTTTGAGACCTTTTTAATGTTAGAAGTAAGATTTGAAATTCTATTCTGAATCTGACAGGGAGCCGAAGGAGAGAAGCTAAAATTGGAGAAATATGATTTCTCCTTCTTTCATCGATCAGCTGAAGACTTTTTAGTCTTTTGAACATCCAGATAATGAAGAGAGGAGGAAAATGGTCTTGGTAACATTTTTAATGTGGGCGGTAAAAGACAGGTCTAACAGGAGACTCCGCCAGACATAACGTTTATGGACAGAATTTCTAGGCGCAGCCAAGGTGTTGAGGGGATCTGTTTTGGTGGCCTTAGGATTGCGTCTCTGTTTTTTGCAGATATTGTGGTCCTATTGGCTTCATCAGGCCTACAGCTCTCGTTGGAGCAGTTCACAGCCGAGTGCAAAGCGGCTGGGATGAGGATCAGTGCCTCCAAATCTGAGGCCATGGTCTTGAGCCGGAAAAGGGTAGAGTGCCTTCTCCGGGTCAGGGAAGATGTCCTGCCCCAAGTGGAGGAGTTTAAGTATCTCGGGGTCTTGTTCACAAATGAGGGAAAAATGGAGCGGGAGATTGACAGGCGGATTGGTGCAGCGTCTGCAGTGAAGCAGACACTGTCGTGGTGAAGAGAGAGCTGAGTCAAAAGGCGAAGCTCTCGATTTATCGGTTGATCTATGTTCCTACCCTCATCTATGGTCACGAGCTTTGGGTAGTGACCGAAACAACGAGATCGCGAATACAAGCGGCTGAAATGAGTTTTCTCCGCAGGGTGTCTGGGCTCTCCCTTAGAGATAGGGTGAGAAGCTTGGTCATCCGGGAGGGACTCAGAGTAGAGCCGCTGCTCCTCCACGTCGAGAGGAGCCAGTTGAGGTGGCTCGGGCATCCGGTTAAGATGCTGGGCACGTCCCACCGGGAGGAGGCCCAGAGGAAGACCCAGGACACGTTGGAGGGACTGTTGCCCCTTTTACACAGGCTCTAAAGGTCCCGGCTCCACTCTACTCGGCTTGCTTTGCGCGCGTTTCCATCTGCATTTTTTCGAGGCTGGCCCTGCTTCTTTGGTCCCTGCTTCTGAGTAGGGCCAGCCGGGCCGGCCCTGCTTCGTGGGTGGCACAAGCTTAGCTCCTGTTCACTCATTGGTCGTGGGTGTGGCCAGATGCAAGCATAAAGAGCAAACGGTAGGAATATAAACAACAACGTTAGCTTACCCTGCAGCGTTTCTGCCGTCTGTCCCCCAGCTGAAGGCGCTGTAAAGCCTGAAATCTCCAGCGGATAACAGCTGTCCTACTCCGCGCAACAATCTCGGCATCCAGAGCATTTCTTCCACTGCGCCTCTCTTCCTGAAGTCTCAGGAGAATCCCCATAAATTTAAAAAACAGCAACAACACAGGGAAAACATTGTCCATAGCGCTTCCGTTGTTTACACAACTTGCGCCAAGTTTTTCACTCACAGGACTTCATTTTCCACTTTGCATCAGAAGCTGTAGTTAGACTATTTTATAAAAAATGTGTGCATTATACAAAATATTATCAGAACGATAATTTAAACTGATTAGACAGCATCTTTAAAAGAACTGAACTATCATTTTTATATGCATTTAATGAGACCAAATTAAAATATTCCTATTCAAACTTTAATGGGTTGTAAATTTACTGGGACATTGTTTCCCAACATAATTAAAATAAAAAATCATTAATGCCATGTAGTGAATAATCAGCTGATGTGTGAATGTAGTGGGTCTACTAAGATAAGCAGACTGTAATTATAGTTATCAAATAAATAAATAATTTCTATTTATCCTCAATAAATTCAGATTAATTTCTTATCAGGCTGTACGTTTTATTTAGAACAGGTCCTGTCCACCTATTGATTCTTTGACATGTTTTTAGATGGGGCTTTGGGAGTTATTGATGCTCTCTGTTTAGAGTTAAGGATGAGTTTCAGGTTAGAGTGTTAGCTTTACTAGTTATCAGCTACTACAGAGCTAACTAACTTTAGCAGTGTCAGGCATTCATGTTTGTTAGACTAATTTTCACAAAGCCTCTTATGAAACTATGAAAGCCTTGTTTTAACTTACAAAACAAACAAATGTGCTTTAAACTCAACCACAGGCAGCAGGTCTGTATCTCTCTGTGCTAACGCAGCAGAATGAAGTAGCTTTCTTCCTCCAACCTGAAGTCAGAGTGTCTCTTAAACATGGACAGTTCCATAAGTTTATTTCATTATCTTTAATTCAGCTTCAACAGAAGGTGAGTAGGTTTAGCTGTCTGCCAATTAACTTGTGATGTGCCAAAAAGCACATCTGCTGAGTTTTACTCCAGTAGATGAAGCAGGACGCCAAGTAGACAGAGACATAACAATCTCTAATGCTTCATTTAAAGTCAAATTCCCCCTTTTGCGGTTACTCATGACTTCTAGCCAGTTCATACACCAGCTGACTGGTAAGGACCAGACACAGTTGTTGTGGTGGGTGTAAATGAGAATAAGGAGATGACCAGTAAAAAAAAAAGAACTTTATTACATGTGTGTTATCAAGACAGGTGCCATGGCAGGCTGCTGACTCTCATTATTCTCCTCAAGTCTCAGTCTCCTTATGGTGTCACAGCAGTGCCATCCAGTGACAAGAAGCAGTAACAACAATATAACAGAACATAATGCATTTACTTTATTAACTTTGGAACACAAGACCAGTCCCTGCAGATGTAATTTTTTTCTCCTCCTTATATTTTAATTTACATGTTTACATTCTCATTTTTTACTCACATGATCTGTTAAAGCTCAGAATTGTTGTTTGAAATGACTATTATCTACTCCCACACCATATTTTAGCTCAGTATCTGAAAAATTAAGAACGTTATTGTCATTTTTGTGTTCGCTAAGTTCAGTTAAATGCGGTGAGCTTCATTGAGTTGATTCCAAAGCTTAATCAGTTGTATCTGTCCATCCAATGGTTACTTTTTAAGAGTTTCATTGAAATCTGTTTTGTATGTTCATGAGAAATTTTGGTAGCAGACAAATGAACACACATAGGCAAAAAAAAATTATTGTCCAATTAACCTATCATGCATGTTTTTGGTCTGTGGATAGAAACCAGTGTATCTGGAGAAAACATGAACAAGATGAACATAAAAACTCTAGACTAGGGGTCTCCAATCCTGGTCCTCGAGGGCCACTATCCTGCATGTGTTACTTGTTTCCCTGCTCCAACACACCTGATTCAGAGGTGAAATGAGCTCTTCATGTTCTGCAGAAGCCTGTTAATCACCCATTGATTCACATCAGGGGTGTTGAAGCAGAGAAATAAGTAAAACATGCAGGATAGTGGCTCTCGAGGACCTTGAATGGAGACCACTGCTCTAGAAAGAAAGACCAAAGCCATGTTGAGAACCTGCGACTTTCTTGCTGTAAGGTGGCAGTGCGCCTCCATGTTGCCACACAACTCAGCTTAGCCTCAGGGAAAACCAGGGTTTCCCCCAGTGTACTATAAGTCTGGCAGCCCGCCAGGCTTTGATGACCTGGCCCCCAGGCTAAGCTCCACTTGTTTATTATAAATACGTCATTTTTTATACACGTTTTTTTCCACCCACACCCCCAAAACCGCTACCTTTATCTACCTCACCGCTCGAGGGTGCGCGTGCCAACAGTGACGCAATCACGCTGTCCACACCTCTGCGCAATGGTCCCGCGCGGTGTCGCGTCATGCACCTCCTAGTTTTTGTAACTTGGCGCCCTGTCTTTTCGGAGAATACTGCACCAACGTAAGCGCCAATTATAAACGCTGTTTGCGGAGCCCCGCAGGACTCTAATGAGCCCTGAGGCCGAGCAGCCTTCAGCTACCTGGAGTTAACGCGTTGTCAGAGCCGCAGCAATAAATATTGAACGAGCGGGTTAGTTGAGCTGAAATTCACCGGGTGGCTTTACAAGACTGAATATGGTAAGCATGTTTTGTGCTTAGTGAAAATATTAATATGATGCATGCTAATTTATCCTTGTTTACCAGTAAAATTATGCTATTAAATTCAGCATTAGATATGCTTTGTTTTGTTGTTACATGTAGTGATCCAACATGAAGCCTGTGCCACAAAAAGCACAGTACAGTACAGCATCTCTCTGTTTATCAGTTCTCTGTTGGTATTCATTGGCCTTGACGTGAGACGTGTGTTGGTGCTTTGTTTGCACGTTTTTGTTAATTTAATTTATTTGTAAACGTGACTTAAATTAAGATTCAAATTAGGTGCAATCAATTATTTATTATTATTTATTTATTTTAATTGTATTTTTGCTTTAAAAAGTATTTCAAAAGTGCCTATAGTGTAAAACTGTAGTTGTGTAAATATTTGGCACAGATATCTTACAATATCACATAATAAATATGTTAATATTGTTTACAAACTTTCTTGTCAACTTTAATCTTTTTTTTTTACTAAATCACGGTCTTGTTGGCAGTTGGCCGGCGAACGGCCACCTACCACCAAGCTTACCTCTTTTCTGGGGGAAACCCTGGAAAACATGAACTTTTTTGGGTACCAATAATATTTTTTAGTTCTATTTTGTCCCTGCTAATAGGTAAAAAGATAAGTGCATGAAAGAATTTTCATTAAATCACATAGAGCCGTTGAAAAAATTAGGTTGAAATACATGAGTTTGTTGGCTGTCAATTTATAATACATTAAATTTTGACAATTTAACTGATTTAGAAGGTTTAGATTTAGAAGGCCACAAACACCTAATACATTTTTGAAAGTACCATTAATATTTCATTACTATCTTGAAAAAAAAAGTTGCTGTCTTTATCATCAATGATTTCATTTTAGCATTTGTTGTTATGTGTTGGAGTCTTTTCTAGAGAAGTATGACCACAATTTTGAGCATGTGGTTTTTGGACATTGTGTGAAGTTTTTGTGGCCATAAGCTAATGGCTACCTGTCATATCTGCAACATTTTACAAGCCATCAGTCATGCTTTAATGCTCTTTTTTTTCACTTGGAGCCTAATTAAGAGAAAATGTTTCAATCAGTTTCAGGAATTTAAGTAGCACTGACAAAAGACTAAAATACCTTACCTCCTAACTTACCTATTTTCATTCAGTCAGGTAGTTCCAGTTGTTTAGGAACCAATTAGCAAAGTTTCCCAGTAGCTCAGCCCTGATGTTTGTGTGAAGCTTCTGCATGTATGTGCAGAACAAAATAAACATGCTTTTCTTGATGCCTTTATTATGAGTGACCCACCATCATCTTTCATAAACTGTTTCATAGAAAGTTCATTCTGACCTTAGTGAATCTTGATTGTTTTGGGACATGTGAAAGATGAGGGGTAGCAGGGGCATAGTGGTTAGAACTGTTGCCTCCCAGGTTGCAGGATCGCTTCCCGGCCTGGGGCCTTTCTGGGTGGAGTTTGCATGTTCTCCCTGTGCACACGTGGGTTTACTCCACAGACCAAAAACATGCATGTTAGGTTAATTGATGACTCTAAAATTGTGAGAGTGTGAATGGTTGTTTGTCTATATGTGGCCCTGCGACGAATAGATCCAGGGTGTCCCCTGCCTCTCGCACAGTGACTGCTGGGGATAGGCACTAGCTCCCTGCAACCCAGAATGGAAAAGTGGGTAAAGAAAATGGGTGTGTGGTGATTCTGGAGGTTTGGTATTTTTTGTTCTTCCTGGTGGGCCGTCTCGACGGCTGATTGGCAGCTCTTCGTCACTCCCTCTACACCTGTGGGAGATCAGGCTCATCAGAAGGCAGCTGGGACTTAAGGCCGTGGTGGGAACCAGACCAGCGCTGGAGCATTGTTTTGCCTCTGTGGTAAAATGCTAAGCCTCTTGTGATTTACGAGTTTCTTAGTGAACCCTTTTCTGAGCTTTTTGCATTTTTGTGCTTTTACCTACCTAGGACAACCTGACCTGCGTGGATCCAGTCTGGTCTGTTTGTGGAAACCTGCCTTGGAGATAAACTACCTATCTGTTTGCCTGTGCCTGTCTGCCTGTCTTGAGAGGGATACTTACCTACTGCCTCCTGGAGAAACTGCTAACCTGCTACTGGGAAATACTTACCTTCGTACTCACCTCCGTGCCGTGGATCACCCTTCGCACAGTAAGGCCTCTCACCTGAGGATTTAATACTTACCTGCCTCTTCACCAAGGAAATACTCACCACGACCTCTGCTTCCAGGTCCTGGTTCCTGTTATTATCACCGTTCCCGATTCACTGTAAAATAAACTCACTGTCTGTTATCTTGGTCTCCCGTGTCTGTCTGACGCCGAGCTGCTCATTTTAGAAGATTGCCGAATCCTGACAGGGTGGATGTGAAAGATGAAATAACTTCTCAACAGCTTCTGATCCAGTAAGGCCTGGTTTCATCTGTTTTTTGCCATGCCTTGTCACTAATCACCACTCATTCATTTCACCTGCCCCCTCCCACACTCCTTGACTATATCTCGAATCCTTCGCCTGCCCTTTCGGATAAGTCTCTCGTTCTCTGCCTTCCTGGTACTGACTACTGTCTGACAACGAGTTTGTTTTTATCCCCTGTGACCTACCTGGTGAGAACGCCGAGCCTATCCCTCACTCTGGTACTCCTCTCGGTCATCACACTACTGTTGATCCTCTCCAACTCACAGTGACCCAGGTTAGTGTCTCCACCATCGCAATTCCCAACCTCCTGTGTTTCATTTGGATCACCAAACTCACCTCTTCCAGAGCTGTTGCCGGCGTTCCTGTTGCTGAACGTTTCATTCTCGCAGTTGTTTAATAAAACTGTTTTAACTTTTCACTCCTGTGTTGTGGCTGAATTACCAGGTCCATTTAGTGATTCTTGTCGGTATATTCTGGCCAAGATGGACCTGTTGCCCAAACAGGAGTGGCGTTCTGGTGTAGAAAATGCAATCACTAAGCTAGAGGCTAACATGCAGGAAATGATGTATTCATTTCTGTTAGTAAAATATCTCATGGACCATTGGACAGATTTTAATGAAATTCAAAAATCATTGGTTATACAATATCAACCTAACTCAGTAAATTTTGGTGTGGGAGTAGCTAAGAGTCATTTTCATCACATACTCGGAGTGCTAAAAGACTGCTCAAAATGTTTGTTTAAAACTTTGGCAATCAAGTCCAGAAAGTCCACTTACACGGAAGAATGACCCTGCTACAATGTAAAAAATCTGCCAGAACATGGATGGTCTTTACAGAGTCTTGACAAGTTCTTTAGGCATTTATTAGGAAGGCAGTGGGTTCCCCATTACATGCAGTACAGATTAATAAGTACACTGTGGTTTCTTTTTTTGTTTGTTTTTTGCATGTACAGAACTTCCCTAATGAGGTCATGGTTGTTTATCATTGTTGTGACAGTACAACGGGGTCCTGGGTGGTGTGTGGTGACGACACTAACAACATATTCATGAGTTGGGACCTACACACACCAGCATCACATGGTTGTTGAGAATCTGAATCAGGCCTGCCTGAGTTGACCTCATGCCTAGACTATGACCCTGATTGTGATGAGATCATGAAAACAACCTAGAACAGCCTTGATAACTGTGTGATCTTCTAGCATAGCCACATCCTGACATTGTCCAAGAAAACTCAAAATGGTAAAAAACAAAAGAAAGTTCAAAAAAGTTGTGACAGGGAGGGTGTATAGATCGTGGTGACACTGGAAATAGCAGAAGGAAAAACTATTTGACGAATACTAAGAGTGCAGCAGCATCATGACTACCTTTAAATTAAAAGAGGTTTTCCAAATTTGCTGCAATCCAGCCACATTATATTAGGTCGCGTAGCATAGAGGGGTTTCTATCCAGTTGGAAAGGGGTCTAAAGACAAGGGTATTGAGTTGATGCAGCATATTTTCATCCCCATCCTTTAAGACTAAGACTATGCCTAACACATATTCATCAAGCATTTTGCAACACATGAAGTTACATGCTGTTCTGATTTTTTTAGACATTTAGACTGTCTGAGTTTAAATGTACCTCTTTTAGTATCACAGCATTACAGACTCACTTATAACTTCCATCTTTAGTTGCTGTCTTTCAGTGAACAAACAAAAGCAGAATCCTGCCATTTGTTTCTTGACTGTGTTAAGAATCTCAGACCTTTGAAATCTCTAATTAAGTTTTGTTTACTCTACCTTCATACAGTACATTCTGCTGTGGGGTAAATATATCAATAATGAAAAACAAAAGAAAGTAAATCATGGTGTGATTTTTTTCTCCAGTCATTTCCTCTAAAGCTCCTCAGAAAAGATTACAGACTGTCTCACACAAATCTTATTATCCTGACATTAATGTGCAATTCATTTCTATCAGGCCTCCAGGATTAATCAGGTAAAAGAACTGCATGCACCAAAAAGGTACAAATATGTACACCCATAAGGTGAGCTGTTTGTGGCTCACAAGCAAGTAGCTTTGTGTATCATAAATGCCCTTCAAGGTTCATAAACTCTCCCTAAAATGAAACCCAATAAAGCCAAATGCACCTTATGTCTCCTTTCCTTTCACACTTGGAATTTTAATTTTGAAATGTTCTCACATGAATGCATATACTGTCCCCAGCAGGCAGCTGTAGATAATTTGTGCTCAGCACGTATTCTGAAATGTTCTGGGTGGCTGATCAGAAAACTAACCCCAATCATCCTGAAGCAACAGCTACGGCCTCATTGTTATTCTGTGGCTGCAATTTTTCTTATTTTCAGTGGCATAAAATGTGGCGCAAAGAGCCAGTCAAGAAAGAATTTTAAATATAAAGAAAACTGACACAAGGTTAAAACCATCTTCAGAAAATGTCATTAGTCCTAAGTATATTATATTGCTCTTCTGAATCTACACCATCTTACCAAACAAGAGCATCAAAGCATCAAAACTGCTTTGTTTCTATCTTTAAAAGCTGCATGTCTGATCCAGTATGTAAAATTGACATATTAAAGAAAAAAATCATGGCAGGCAAGAAATTTGCCTTGAGGTTTGAATGATTGCATTATAAAAGTGAAAATGGAAAGTCGAGTGATAGACAAATCAGTGCTGTCAAATCTAAGGCAGCCATTTCAAATGGAAAGTTGTTAAACATATAAAGAACATTGCTCATTGTTAATCCAGACTAAAGTGCCAACAAACAGAACAAAGACTTGAGTATTGGAAATACATCATATCTAAATGAAATGACAGTTAAAGCATCTTTGCAATAACCTCATACTGACAAAGTTTTTAGGAACTTTCAAACATTCACTGTAAATTTCTAAAACTTGACTTATTTAATTTTTTCAACATCATCACAGTTATTTATTTATTTTATTTTATTTAGCACCTATTTTAAAAGCTTTGCAAATTTTTAGGTCAACTATACTAGAATAGGTATTCATATAAATATTTGGAAATTTCAGCTCTGGTGGACATTATTGCGTATCAGTAGTTCTCAAAATTATTTTTAATAAGTAACATTTTTTTCATCATTTAATATCATCCATCCTACCATTCATTTTTTGCTGCTTTTCTGTCATTGTGTCACAAAAGAACCAGGTCCAGAAGGGAAACCCAGGCATCCCTCTCCCCAGAGACAGTTTCTAGTTCCCCTGAGGGGATCCCAGAGAGAAAATATAATCCACCCAGTAAATTCTTAACATGCCCTGAAATCTGCCAGTGGGATGTGCACCAAAAACCTTCAGATCGAGAATGCACCTAGGAGGCCTAATTAGATGCCTGAACCACCTAAGCTGTCTTCTTATGATGAGGAAGAGCAGTGGGTCTATTCTGAGCTCCCTCCAGATAATGCAGCTCCTCACCTTGTCTTTAAGACTGAGCCTGGCCACCCCATTGTTTCAGCTCCATGAGACCAGGATCTTGTTTGTGTGGTCAGAATCCATCTCTCATGACCATAGTTGAGTGTTTGTCTTAGATCCTTCTTCACCATGACAAATCTAAGCACCACAACAAATCTAAGACTCCCAGATACCTGGATTCCTCTGCTTGAGACAAAGACTCACTCCCATAATTAATTGTAAAGAATATTAAAAATATGTATGAAGAAATAAAACTAGGTTTTTCTTGTGCATGAAAGTACCCAAAGAAAAAACAACAAATGCCTGGGAAGAACCTGCAAACTCCATACAGAAAGACCGAGATTTGAACCGAGGACCTTCATGCTGTGAGGTAATAGAGCTAATGACCTGTACAACTGTGCAGCTCAAAACATCCTTCGAAATGTTTTTATTGTTTATGAAATGACAAATGAAAATACTTGATACTAATACTACTGCGTACACAGCTCGTTTAGAATTACAAATTGTTAGATTCCAGTTGATTATTCTTGCATGTTAATCAGTTCCATTCATTTACCACACCAGTAAACCAAATATGAGGAAAATTATGTGAAAAATATTTTGAGAATGAGCTATATACACAAACATTTCTCTGCTCATACTTGTATTGACAGTTCCTGAACCCTTGTTTCACAGCTAATTTTAGGTGGATTGCAAGTTCCCTATTAAGATTCACCACCACTCTCAAACCCCAGTCTCCTCACTGAAAACAGCTCAACACAATACCCATTGCATAAAGTCAATAATGTTATTGCAAATTTGTGTATGTAGATAGTTTTGCCTATATGATTGTGTTCTAGTGTTGCAAAGCTAGTCAGTTTGGGTCTATTGCAGATTGTTATACAGAGCTAGCTCTGCCTTACACATGACAAATCACCCATATTTATTTTGTTCTGTGACTGCTTGCAGTGCTGGATCAGAGAGCCACTTCACCTCTGTACATTATAAACAGAATAAAGGTATTTTTTGAACAAGTCATTGTTCACTTCCTGTTCTTTTCTCATTTTTTCCTTGATGGTGTTCTGTATATAAATTTCTTCTGGGCAGAAAAAAATGTGTCACTAGAACAGTATCAGACAACATATGTGTTATTTGTGTGTCTTCTTGTTTTTGACTTTGGACTGAGTAAATATGCATGTGAGTGTGTGAGGGATAAATTTCTTTTTTCCAACCTTTTCCCACCTTTGCTTATGTCCTTTTGTTTTAGTGTTAAGTTGGCATCTGCTGATTTTGAAGCCTGCATATGTGTGTTATAGTGCTTTCTACTCATGCTTTTTATAGAACACTAATTACTAGCTAATCATGTGAACAATTACACAACAATCATACTTGTACAAACACTCATAGTAGCTTGAGTGTTTGTGATAGATACATAGTAGCTATCACAGTGTGTGATAGCTACCAGAATAGATTTATGTGTTCAAACACTGTAGCAACATGCTCGCTAATAGTGGTTGTATCATAGTATGTGTGCACCCGATTTGCTGAAATATAAACCAACAGAAATGAAAATGAACAGTGTATTACTGCCTGACTGATAAATTGTCCTATTTTGGATAACAGCAAATCCCTCATGGGACTGCTACAGATGATTTGATTTGAATTACATCTAAAAGGATGGTAGACCAAGATTTAGTTTCTTTTGTTTTAGTATTTTTAAATTTGATTTACATTGCTTTCAAAGATTTTCTTCTGGTAAACTGGTGATAATCATCACATTCTTAACTTTTTTTATGGCAATTATTAAATACTCCATGACTGAATATAGAATATGTATATAGACCTTGTTAACATCAGGTGTACCTAGAGCTGCCTGCATGGCTTTCAGACCTTTAGTGAGCAATCTGGCTAAAAGAAAAAAATGCTTGTACTCTCCCACAAAAGTAAAAAGACGAAGCTGAAAAGTAACAACCAAGCAATATCAGAAAGGGGAACAATTCCTCATAAGTTATTGCACAGAAGGTGGTATTATGTTAAAGCAATAATAACTGAAGGCTTTCACCTCAACAGGAAGAGATATTGATGAGACTCTTGATTTAGGAAAGAGGAAAAAAAGGGAAAACAAGGGTGTCCTTGAAGAAATCTGAAGGAGAGCTGGAGTGATGATATTCAGAAAGAATCCTCTTATGATCTCCTTATCTCTATGATGGACTATTGGGTTTGGAATATTTCATCTTTTTAGATAGTTCTTACTTCAATGTAGTGTTCTTTCTCATTTTTTGTTTGCTCTTCTGCAGTTCTACTCTTTCTATCTATCAGTTTTTTTATTTGTCTTCTGGCTCCTTCATATCTTCCTCCTTTTTAATAAAAAAATTTGGTACCCTGTTTTCATTTTCAGTGTTGCCTGGTCTTCTTTCAGATTTCTAGGAATCATCCTCCTGCACGAATAAAAGTGAGGGTCTATCTGCTCTATCCTCAAAAAAACCCAGCAGAGGATGTACTTCCAAAGGAAGCGTGGTCTCTTACAGGAGCTGTTAATTCAATTATATGTTGCAGAAACTGAATACAGTTCAATTCAGATTATTTATATAGCACCAAGTTACAACAAAAGTCTTTTTGTGCTGCATGTTGGATCACTACATGTAACAACAAAACAAAGCATATATAATGCTGAATTTAATAGCATCATTTTACTGTTAAACAAGGATAATATTTTCACTAAGTACAAAACATGCTTACTGTATTCAGTCTTGTAAAGCCACTCACGCTGAATTTCAGCTCAACTAATCATTTTTGGTTCAACTAACCTTTTTTGGTTGATGTTTATTGCTGTGGCTCTGACAACCTGCTAACTCCTGTAGTGGCTGAAGGTGGCTCGGCCTCAGGGCTCATTAGATTCCCACAAGGCTCCGCGAACGGCGTGCGGACCTGAGTGCGCAGTGGAGGCGTTTATACTTGGTGCTTACGTCGGTGCAGTATTCTCCAAAAAGATGGGGGGCAGTATGCTACGTAACCAGTGGAAATAGGGTAAAAAAGAGAGCAGATGATTGTCACATCAAATATGGCTGCACATATTCAGGAGGAGGAGCTGTTGTGTTTCTGGCTGTGATACAGACAGGATGTTTAAACCTATAGCATTCAGTTGGACTTTTATTGATTTATTTGCTTCAGTTGTGATTCACTCATCATAGGCCTAATATTTCTTCCCTCTGTGGTCTGTAAACACTCCTTTTTATCAGCTGCAGCAGTAATCTCCTTCCATGGGTTTTGAACCGTTTGATTATCTTTGTGATCTCTCATAGAGG
Source organism: Kryptolebias marmoratus (assembly GCF_001649575.2). Lineage (NCBI taxonomy): Eukaryota > Metazoa > Chordata > Actinopteri > Cyprinodontiformes > Rivulidae > Kryptolebias > Kryptolebias marmoratus. The sequence continues at coordinate 24,903,518 of NC_051436.1, forward strand.
GATCATATAAATGCTGATACAGGCAAACCAGCACAGAAATCGTCCAGTTTGAATGGAGCGCGGCGCGTGTGGTCCACCTTCCTCTTCATTGTCAGAAGATGCAGTGTCCATGTCACTATTATCCAGACTTGTCAGCACTGCAGCATCTGGGTCCACAGCTTGCAGCTCCAGAATGTCATCATCTGTCAGCACTGATAGAAGAATGACAAAGAAAAGAAAATGTATTTGTGAACTGTGCTACTTGTAAAAACAAGTTAGTTTTGAGCCCTAAAATCAGGGGTGGAAATTAGCACCCGCCACTGGCCAAATGTGGGTAAATATTTGAAGTGGCGGGTGAATTTGATCAGCACACACGCCACTGTGGCGGGTTGGCAATTTGAACCGAAAAGGTGTTATTTGTCCTCTTGACATATAGGGGGCAGCAATGTGCTTGAGTTGCTGCTAAATGCAAGAAGGAGAAAAGTCTAGCAGACACTCTTTACCAGTTGGTGGCAGTATTGATTCCTTCAGTTGTTTACCAACCACCAAAAAAAAAAAAAGAAAGAAGAAGAAGAAGAAGAAACAATTTGAGGAATAGCATTAGCAATGTGGCGGAACATTTCGGGAGTTAAGCGGATGGCAGACAACAAAAATGTTTTTCAAGAGTAATCGTGGGAAGAACCGAAAGTTAAACAATGTTTTTTTTAACTAAATCAATGACGTCATGACGTCGGTCAGTGTGCGTTCGCGCCTACGGCCGGTGTTCTGACGATCTGTGCTTCTTCATCAGATTTTCCTAACGTAGCACAGCTAAACAACTATGTCTAACAGTCGGTGCTACCCGTCAAAAACTGCTACCGTCATGTTTACAAACCGAAAACTATAGCGGTTCGTGTTAATGTTAAATATCATCGGATACTGAAGTGGAAGCTTAGGAGTTATGCTTAGCATAGCATT
>NC_051436.1:24904939-24908630 GCF_001649575.2 Kryptolebias marmoratus
ATGCATCTTTTAATGGTTTAAAATAAAAAAATAAAATAAGAAAAATCTAGTTATTTCCATGCAGTGTCCAGAAAGAGGTGTTGTTCAGCTTGTAGGGCACCACAACTGCTTCCACCCACCTCGATCATCATCATCATATGAAATAACTTTTTGTCACAACAAAAAAATAGTGGCTGGTAAACTATTTGAGTGGCTGGCAAAAAAATTTATCCACCAGCCACTATGGCTGGGGGACAAAATTTTTAATTTCCACCCCTGATCTGAACAATGATCCTGGAAAAGCTCCACTGCTTGGAAAAACAGAAGCTGCCTCAGATAAACATGCAGGTCCTAAAGTGAGAAGTCCAGACCCTAGTTCTTTTTGCCCCCCTTAAACCAAACTTCCATCCACAACTATGCTTTCATCAGTGGCTCTGGATGTGTAAATTAATACCAATTTAAATATAAATAATTTGCCTCTGGAATTAATATAGATAATTGACAAGACAAAGCATTTAGTTCATGTTTTTTATACATACATACATACATACATACATACATACATACATATATATATTTCATTTCATAAAAAGATGTCTAAATGGCTGAACAGCACCACCTTTTTCTTGAAGTTTTTTTTTAAACTCAACAGGAAGCCCACCATTTTGTATTGAAGGTGCCATTTTATACAATTTATTTATTTTTTTCTAAAACTCCTAGAATTTTTTAAGCTACTGACCTAAAACTTGGTCGGGACACTCTTAAGCCATCCATGATTAATAGTTATCAAAATCTCAAGACATTGCCATAGGGTAGTGTTTCTCAACAGGGGCAGTACCACCCCCTGGGGGGCGTTGAGAGGATGACTGGGGGCATTAGCAGCAATATTTTCAAAAGGCGGGCGCTGATATTATTTTGGGGGACGTTTGTTTGAAGGTAAAGTTTACACCAAAGATTCACAACAATATCAGTTTAAACTTTGAACTACTTGCAAAAATATTGTGGCCTAAAACATTAAAACCGGCACAGAACTGCAACTGTATCGATGGTGTTTCTCTTCAGGGTGCAGCTTCGTGCTGCCTTCAGGACAACGGGACATAAGAGTATCGTTTTTATAATTTGTCCCACATGGCAGTTACTTTGTAAACTCTGAGAAAAGAATGCTCTCTTTAGTGGTATTACTCTTGGAATTATTTCTTGCTCTTACATGGGGTAATTTCTCTGAAGGATACACCGTGAGCGCATTGTTATTGCAGTGGTTAAACATTTACAATAGCAATATTCTGTTGTCGGACTTTCCCTGAAAGCGTCCAGCATCCAGACGCACAATAACGTTTTTCTGGACAAGATGCTTTGTTGACATGACTGTGGAACAGCGCTGCCAAAGCATATGAACACAAACCAACAATAAAACAAAATCTTCTAAAACCAGAGACCTATGGCTTGACAAGTGGATCACAGCAGCTGCATCAGCCGGTGTAACACCGGATCAATGTCGGCTGACACCGCTTCTACTTTTCTCTGCAACTTCATTTGTGTCGTTGTGAACTTTAAAGTCTTATCTTCAGTCACAATCTTTTATTAGTCTATGAATAAAAGCAGGGCTCTCAAGTTTCACACATTGACCGTGAGACACACGCGTTTCGTGAAGCGCACACGCTCACACGCCATTTTTTGTATTGCTCACGCTAAAAAAAATACACATGCACACGCCCTTTTTTTAAAAGGAACCAATGTGCAGCGCAATGTTTTCCACATGGGCTGGAGCACAATAGGGGCCAACTTAGCGACTTTGTCACCATATTTAGCGAGTTTTCAGTTCCGTCTGGCCATTTTTTAAAGCGACTAGCGACAAATCTAGTGACTTTTTTCTGTGTTATAGGAGACTTTGGCGGCTAAATGTGTGAAAGCACCAATCATTCTGCAGCGTACCGTAAGCCCCGCCCACTTCCCAAAGCTCTGACAGCTCTCACTCTCACAGCAGAAAAGAGACCCGCTCCACTCTGTGTCACAGTGGTGACACAGACACAAACTGGGTATGCAGTATATTTGGCGCATAGGGGCATGTTAGAGGGGTGCCAAAACAATGACGGGAAAAATCCAGTCTGCATTTTCTGTATTTACCAGCTGTCTGTGCATGTGTAAATGATATGATCAATAACAGACACGCCACTGATCAGGTGCCCCTCCGCTCCTTCACCTCCCCTCCTGTCACGCTCCCCTTGAGCACGCACGGGAGCGCAATTGTTTTTATTTGAATCATGTTGTCATCTGATGACAGAGAGCTAAAGATGTAGAGGCAGAAAACTGAAGAGGCAAAAGGATAAAGATGAAAGAAAGCTTTTCAAAGTGGTTGAAAGACAGCAGGAAGTTCTGTCAGAGCATGAAGAGGAGGCCTGTAAATGTTCAGGTTACAACTGTTTACTGATCAGTATTTACAATAGAACACAGCATGACAGGAAAAATAAAGGAAATTGTTTGTGTTATTTTGTTGTTCAGACAGTAATCATTTGTTGAACTCGATGGTGAATCATAAAACAGATAAATTATAGAAGTTGGGAGTTTAAATGTCTTCTCTGGGATATAACTCTACAGAGCGGCTGTGATGTGTGTGATAAGTCTGATCAGATGAAGTGTCCAATCAGCAACTGATATTCAGCAAGGATATCATTTAAAATTAAAATTTCATGTTTTTTATATGTGGTTTGACTGCTGTATTTTTTAAACTTCCTGAACACAAAGTTCATGTCACTAAGCTGTGAGGATAGAGAGAAAGAATCAGGACAGACAGAAAGGAGACAGGTTGGTCTAATATTGGCTGGAAGTGTAGGAACAGCCACTTAACACCAGGTGATTCATTTAAAAATATTTATATTTTAAAAAGTGCATTAGCAAGATGTGTAATTTATTTAAAGGTATTAAATAATACTTGTTTGACCATATGACTTAGAGAAGAACACAGAGAAGGAATGAATGAGACAGACATGAGGTCAGTGATCAGCTGCTGTAGAGGAGACCGGAGATGACAACAGGTAGAAATAATTCATCTAGTGAGGCCACAAAAACCTAGATTCCTAGGAGGGTTTGAATTTTTGCTGACCACCACTGTGTCATTTTGGGAAAATTAGTGCAGGCAGACATGGCAAGTTAGGCACCACAGAGGAGAATGTGGACAAGAGAGGTGATGATGATGATGATGATGATGATGATGATGATGATGATGATGATGATGAACAGAGAGGTGCAGAAGAGAGGGTTGGGGCAAAGTCTTACTCAGAAGATCCATCTGAATGGCTTTCACCACAGGTAGGTAGGTAGGTAGGTACATTTATTTATATAGCACTTTTCAGCACGAGGCGACTCAAAGTGCTTTACAACACAAGAACAAAATTACAGACAGAGTTACAGAACATGATAATGAAACAAAATTACAGACAGGTACAAGATAGAATGATAACTAATTGTCTAAATAAGCTAAGCTAAACTAAACAGATCTAAGCCTGACTAAATGTACAGAACTAAACTAAGCTAAAACTAAAGCTAACGGTACCGAACTTTCTAAAAGTATCCCAGGCCCGCCATACAGCCGAAGTAAAACCAGACATATCTAAGCATGAGCTAAGACAGTCAAAAATAGTAGCTAAACTAAACACATCTAAACATGACTAAATGTACAGAACTAAACTAAGTGTACAGGAAGATAAAGCTAAAC
>NC_051436.1:24908744-24912226 GCF_001649575.2 Kryptolebias marmoratus
GTGTGTGTGTGTTTGCAGATAGGTCCATGAATCACGTCACAGAGGCCATTGTCTTTGATAATGATGGAATAATATCAGCGAGCTCTGGACGGACACAGAGATGTAGGCAGAGGGGGACGTCTTGTTTACATAGTTCCAGGAGAAATTTGAAGATAGCTGACCAAGGGGGGGTACAGAAGTCAGAGAGACAGAGAGAACGTCCGCCTTCCACCAGGAGCAGAGAGAAAAAAAAAAAAAAAAAGGAAGTGGGGGACTCATTGAGGCAGTACATGGTGGAGAATAGCCCACAGAGATGTTTTGATGGGCCATACCCAAGATCAGGTATTATATTTTATAAGTCCATGAATAAAAAAGATTTATTCACGTAAACAGGCAAAAGAAAAAGGGTGGGGGAGTGGGGGCAGAGGGTAAGAGGCCTGGATAATAGATAGTGGGGCGCTGGCCCAAAAAAGGTTGAGAAACACTGCCTTTGGGTATAGGCATGTCAGGACATAAAAAGTGTTATGTATTGAAAAAAAAAGGGAAAGAAACAGCTATAACTCTCACTTATTGTTTCTGCCACAGCACGTATTTTGGGTCTGCCTTTGAACCAACTCTAGAACTGCTTTGTTGTAAAGTTTTGTCCAGAGTCTGTTAAATCATCCTGACTTCCTTCTTCAGAAAACCAAGGTTATGACCTGCCTCATTTTGTTATGAGCAGATTTGTGAAATTCTTCTTGGTTTTTCAAGCTTCAGCTTGACCTTAACTGCTTCTGTTATACCAATTCTTAATTACAACATGAACCGATAATATGACTGCAACTTCTTATCGCCCTAAACTGCTTTGTGGGTATCAATTATTTTAAATATCCAAGTTTTAGGCAGATGCTTAGAGAAGTGCATGCCTGCTGATCAGAGTTAACGGAGTCTGTGAATTTAAAAAGCTTTGAAATTGGCTCTTGATTTGTTTTTATGATACCTGTGAGCAACCCTCAGCCCTAACAAGCTAATTAAGGACAGAGGGCTCAGATCTCTTGGGGTGGGAAGACATTTGCAAGATGCTACTTTGACTTTTTTCACACTCAAAGATTTTGCAAAATACTAATACAAACCTACTAATTTGTCTTCAGGTCTTTTTTTAAACAATGTTTCATCTTTACTCATGTAATTATCCACAGCAACATATGCTGTTGGACTGAGATACCAAGTCATTTTCAGTTCTTGGTGCAAAAACGTGGTTCATAAAAAGTGCTCATTTGTAAGCTTCATAGTCGGCAGTGACATTCTAACTATCCTTATACTTCAGCATAACACAGGGCTCTTGTCAGTGCTGCTATTAATTTCTTGTCAGCTCTTTACACATGTGATCACACTGAGTTGCTGCACTTTTCTGAGGCTCATTAAGCAAAAAAAAGAGCACCTGTGGTTCCTGCAGTCTTGTTCTTTGTGAGCATAAAGACATGCATGTTTCCACTAATGAATGCTTGTTGTTTACCATATTCAATGCTTTCCTGCATTATTTCTGCGGACCAAGCTGGACCATTGATGAGGGGTAACGCACTTCCAGCAGCTTCTGCAACATCTGGGCTACTGTAAATTTAATTTCCAGTGCATTTATCCATAAATCAAATAGATTTTTAAACACACCATGTATAGTAATTTCAAATTTACAAGTGTTGGTTGTAGATTTTCCTCCATTATTTTACTGTTGGGTGTGTTGCTGTGATGTGTCGCACCAGATTGGATTACTAAAAATAAGTAAGTCGAGTAAAGGAGCTTCAGAAGTAACCTAAAGCAATTTCTAACAATAGCTTCATATATATCAAGTGGAGCATCATGGCGAAAGCTGTAGTGCTCCACTTTTGAAAGTAAATCTGTTGGGCCTACCATGACACTCAGACAACAATTCTGAGTGCCACACGGTCACACAGGACACGTTAAAAAAAAAAAGGAAAAAATTTTTGTTGCAAAAACATCAGATTCTGAATTAAATGCATTTCATATTGATTTGTTTTAATGTTCTAATTGTAAGCATTACATGGAAAAAAGTTTGTAGAAATCTTTAACACAAGTATATATATATAATTTTTATTTATTATTATTTTATTTATAATTGAACTGATCTGTTGTTTGTTTGTTTGTTTTTTTAATCAATAAATGGCTTAATTTCTACTATCATGAAGTTCATTCAATTACCTGTGTAATTGACATGGGGTCACTAATTTTCTAATTTAGAAATAATTTATTGAACCTAAAGGGAAATTAAGTAAAAAAATATTATTGAAAACTTGTGCTATGGTAAAAAGCTTTGTTTGTTTTTTAAACAGAATGCCAGCCCCTTCAATTTAAAAAATCAGCACATTAAACCTCCAAGTGGCACAACAGGCTCAGCAGATATTAAAACAATGAAGCTTCTGTAAAAACAAGAAGACTGCAGCAAACTGAAGGTGTTTTGATTTATGTAAAATATCTTAATTCAAGTGAAGTTACTCAAAGTACATATACTATCTATGCTTTCTCATAAAAGTAAAAATTATTGTCAGTAAAGCTACTAAGAAATTACTCAACTAACCTGCTCAGTCTTTGTGTTGTCTGTAACTTCACATGGCATGTCTTTACCTTTTTACAATGAAACTTGAAATATTTCATATTCAGTACATAAACAGCTGGATGGTATAAAAGGTCAAAGGTCAAGCTCACAACAGCCAGTGAGCTCCGACTCTGCAACCGTGTAACGTGTAAGTTCAGACTTCACAGCTAGAACCCTCATGGGTCAGGGATCCATGCCAAGGACTTCAAGGTCACAACAGCCCATGAGCTCCAACTCTGCCACCATGTACAGTAGGTAGGTCAAACTTCAGAGGTGGACTCATCTAATGAAAATTATCAGCCCTTTATGATTCCTGTCTGCAACTGATCAGCTCTTGGAGCCATCTTGGTTCAGCACGGACGCATAGAGAGCAGTACAATGCCTTGCTTCGCAAGGCATTGTACTGCCTCATGCAATGCATGCAGGCACCTATTACTCTACACCGAATAAGGTGTCTCTTTATTATTATTGGGGCCTGCCAGCAGTGCATAGAGAGCAGTACAATGCCTTGCGACTGCCTCATGCAATGCATGCAGGCAATGCATGCAGGCACCTATTACTCTACACCGAATAAGGTGTCTCTTTATTATTGGGGCCTGCCAGCAGTGCATAGAGAGCAGTACAATGTACTGCTCTCTATGCATTGTACTGCCTCATGCAATCTCTCCTTTCGCTCACGGTCCAAGAATTATTTCAATACGTCCTATAGTTTTTTTTACAGCAGCATTTTGGTCGGCATGTAAGTTTGCCCATTTCAGAACTTTCTTTCTCATTGAAACACATTGCAGCACGATCCAAAAATCCGTTTCTTACGTTTTTTCGAACGCTCACTACGACAGCATACTTCCACCTAGAAACGCCATTTAAAGACCCCTGCCACCATAAGACATTAAAGTATTACTGACCAAAGCGG
>NC_051436.1:24912326-24924813 GCF_001649575.2 Kryptolebias marmoratus
TCAGACTGAAACTTGTGCGTGCTCTAACGTGGCAACCGTTTAACGTAGAAAGGTCAGACGTCACAGCGAGAACCCTCATGGGTCAGGGATTGATTAAATAATGCTAAATAATAAATAAATAATGCTTATCATTCTAACCATTCAAGAGGAGAAACACATACCTCTGAATCAGTTTTTTTTTTCTTCTGTTTGGATTCAATACAGGATCCTTCGTCACATTAGTGATGGACAAATTAAGCTTTTCTGAAGCACTGAAGCTTGCTTATGAAAAGGGTTCATTATTTAAAGTTTTCCAACACAGTCCTTCTTGGGGCTATCTTGTGGCAAAAAGTATCAAGAGTTGGTAAAAGAAACATAAATTGAAGCGCTTTATCATGACTGAGGTGAAAGCTGTTTAATATCAGGAGATATTTCTGTCTGTTTTCACTGTGCTGCTTTGAGTAGGTATTTTTAGTGGGTGAAAGACTAAAGTTATGGTTGTTTGTGGTTTTTATAAATAAACTAAAATGGCAGAATGTCCTCTCTTCCTCACTGGCTCCATGTTTTACTATCTGGCTGGTTTATTATTTCATTATTACTTCTTCTCCAAAACACACCACAAATGTTGCCAATGAAATGATTCACAACCTTTTAAACCTTTGAATCAGGCACTAAAGCAGTGACATAACTTCAACATTTTCAAAGATTCGGACGTCATTGATCACGGGACTGTTGCTGAACGAATCACGCTCCGACACAGAGCTTCTGAAACACTGTGTTGTTTTTTACGACACATGCGCTGCAGCTTCAGCTTCAGCTTCAATTTGCTTATCACTACTTCACATGCTACATTAGATGAGTACAGACCATCTGCTTCCTTTTTTAGTATCTGTTATGTTAAAAACCTTTTGTTTAATTGTACATGAAAACATCAGGAGTCTTAATGATGCAGGTGCTGAGTCTGGAATCTAGCTGATTATGATAACCTTATTTACTATTAAAGCCTTTGTCCTCAATTTTTCTGAGATCTGATGCTTAAAATAGGCTACTGCTTCAACAAAATGTGTTTTCAGCCCACTTAACCTGCTGGTAAGCTGTATTGACTGCAAATCGTGTGCCTAGTCTGTAGCTGGCAGCCAGCATGACATATAGACCCTATCACATGACTTTTGATGTGCCGAAAACGCCGCCATTTTAAGGAAGTAATTCATTTCAACTTCTCAGTTCAGCAGTACTGTAATTCCTTGATATTGCGCTGCGTTTTCTTGCACAAATCGTTGCGTAAAAACCCCCAATAATCAACAGTGACTATAATCCCATCTAAAATCAGTTTATTTTTGTTTAACAGGTGGTTCGAATCTGTTGATGGATCACCAGGCTGATCGCACTGAAAGTGAAGACTCAACAATCACCAGATGTTTCCAGCTGTGCACTCTGACCTTTGATTAGATGTCCTTCAGGCAGCAAACTGAGTTAGATGGAGACTCAGCAGAGGAAGCAAAAGAAGCTTAATTTAAATGTTAAAATTATGCGTTAAAGTTACTGCTGTTTAATATACTACGAATAAGATAATTAATTCCAGATTAATTAGTTTAATTCTTCAATAAGGTATTCAGAGGTTGGATCATGTGTTGCAACTATTTTTTAATTTTAATAATTTATTTCTGTATTTATTACCATGTAATGTTATGTGTCTGTGCAGTGTAACCCCTGTGTTCAAGGCTAATTTCTCCCAAGGTAACAAATAAAGAATTTTTGACTTTGACTCTTTTTAAGCCCTTAAACTCTTAGCTAACAGTTCCTACACCATCAGGCAGAAACATGTTACCAGATTACACTCCTCATCTTAAAAATAATCTGTTTGTTAGAAGTTGACCAAAGTTTTTCGGTTCAAAGGTCAGGAACTGCTAAAAATGGAATAAGATCAGCTCAATAATTTTCTGTCTTTAAATAAAATATTAATTCTTTAAAATAATTTTTTTTCACTAGTCTGTCTGAAAAATGCTGATTGTGTATTTTCTGCTTTTATCATTGCTGTTTGTGGACTTTTGTTGCTGCCTTTTGACCAGGTTACCACTGTAAATAAATGGTTCTGAATTGACTGTTAAATTAATGTTTTTTTATCATACAAATAATCATAATAATAATTATTATTAGCAAAAACCATTAATTTAACTGGTAAGTCAAATCAGAACCTTATTATTATTATCTGTTTAATAGTTTTTATTATTATGGCTACTATGGCTACAATAACAGTGTTTATCTGTGAACTGGAATTATGAGAGTAAAATTGGGCTCATCTTACTCCCAAACAATCTTAATTTTGTTAGTCCTCAGCATTGGTTACAGTCCTGTGCCTCTAAAACAGTCCTGTGCCTTTAAGACGCCATCTTGTCTCTGGCAAGATGACCAGTTAGTTATGTATAAAATAAAGGTTTTTTGGTTTTTTTTGAAGTCTACAAATTCTTTTGTTTATTAAATGTGTATATGAATAGCCATAATTGGTGCATGCTGACACCGTATATGTATAAATATCCACATATTTTAATTGATATAGTTAATATTTCGAGCAAAGTCTGTCTGAGTGATTTATTTTGAAAATCCGGATGCTGTGCTCGTGCCGTTTCCTGTTGGAGAGTTGCGATCTCTAAAGTTTTTTTTTTTATATCTTTTTAGGTCTACACATTCTTTTGTTCATTATAGGTATTCTTATATTGTTTTTTTATTTATATAAATTGTTCTTTTGCAAAGCTGACTGCTGAGCAGAAGGAAGCCTCGCTCTGATTGGCTGTTAGCTTTCACGAGCGACTGATATTCTGGAACGTTCGGAAGTTTCTTTCTTTCCGGTTCTGCTGCGGTTGAGGTAAGACGTTTCTGCTTTCTCCGTGAAAGATAGTATTTCGCTGTTTTATTGGACTTCAATGTAGATGTAAGTGCCTACAGTTGTTGGATACGATGTGTTCTTTGACAAAGGTGGTCAGTTTTAAAAGTTGGACTGTTGTGGAGTTTTTCAGGTCGGCTCTGATAGTTAGCTGGAATTACACTGAAGCTAAGCTAACAAACGTGGGGAGGATGGAGGTTCTTACAGCCACATAAAGCTTAGGAATAAACTGCTGCGGTGTTTTAAAATATTCTTTTATTTGTGTTCGGTTATTTTGTGGGATATAAAGCTACTTACACGAAGCTGAAGTTGGCCTCCGATTCAGCAAATGGCTGAAGGCGATCCCAACTATTTTTTTCACTACAGTCAGCTTTTTTTATTAACTCTAGTTAAAAAACTAAAACACTTAGAAACATAAAACTTGGACTAGATTATTCTGCACTGATTGCAGAACATTTAAAACTGAGTGTGTGATCTGTGAAACCTTAACATGATTTGTGAAACCTCAATAAAGAGTGATTTCTGCTCTTCTTTTGTATCTGAATCACACTAGAATTAATATTTAAAAAAAATATTTAAAACCAAGTGTGTGATCTGTGAAACTTTAATACAGGGCAATTTTAGCACTTGAAATTAGAAACATCTAGCATCTGCTTCACCTAGAATCTAGATGTTTTCCCTACAAAACTGTCTGATACTCTGTGTGACTTTATGTGACTAAAGAAGTGTTTGGAGGTATCTTAGAGTAACAGGGTGGACAGTTAACTCAAGGACTCAATTTCTGTTTTATAATGTTAACTTTAAACATGTTGTAATATCATAGACACTCATTGGATGACAACTATTATTAAAAACTTTGATTATTTATTTTATATAACTTATAATTGTAACTTCATGTAAGGACACATAAATGAGGACATGGCAGTAAACCCAAAAAACTTCATTTAAAATCGGGTTTAATTATTGTGTGAAATCTTTTGGCCTGTCCCTCCCTTCCTGCTGCGTTGCCATGGTGACAGAGTTCAAAATGTGCAGGTGTGGCATCACCCAGAGCCTGTGTGGGTTTCTGTGTGTATTTTCAGCTCTTGTTCAACATATAGGCTTTGTTCAGATATTTCAGTGTTTTTAAAGTTGTTTCAAGGTTTTTTTGTGCAATTTTTCAAGATTATTCTTCCGTTATAATGTTTGTTCAGGTGTTTTATGGATTGTTCTGCTGTTTTTAACAATTTCTCTGCTGTTTTGAAGGATTTTTTTGCTATTTTAATTGATTGTTCTGCTATTTCAAGGATTGTTCAGGTCTTTTAAGTATTTGTTTTGAAGTGTTAGGGTTTGTTTTGCTGTTTTTAGGTTCTGTTCTGCGTTTTGTGATATTTTCAAGGTCTTTTATGCCGTTTTTAAAGATTGTTCAGGTGTTTTTAGGCATTGTTCTGCAGTTTTAAGGGTTTGTTCTGGCCTGTTTCAGCAACTTTTAGTTATCATTCAACTATTTCTGGCGACAGCTTCAACTGTTCAAAATGAATTTGCATTGACATTTCAGTGATCAAAACATTTCAGTGATCAAAACATTTCAGCTCCGTTTCAGCTTCTTCAGCAGCTTTCAGCTGAATTGTTCAGCAATAAGCATTCACGCTGCATTTTCACAGGAAATGCAGTTTCTGTAGTTTTAAATAAATTCATCTTGTGTATATATAATTGTTTTATGGTATTGGGAAATTAAACATTTAAGATGAGATTATTAAAATAAATATTAGTCCACCTTTACACAACATATACCCCATTATGAAATGGTACCTCAAAAAGCACCATTTAGCATGAATGACCTAGGAATAAACTGTTGTGGTGGATTTAATTATTATATTATTGGTGTTTGGTCATTTACTGTGGTTTTATGAGGAATTCCTCCACCTCGGGGGAGTCCTATCTGTGTCTGATCTACAGTTTTTATATGACTGTAAAAACCTTCACACTTGTGTGGCGTGTAGTCATTGTACTCCATTTTGTTCACATGTGATGCTGAGATTTGTGGGTTTTTTTTCAGTAAAGGGTTGTTTTATTCTGTTGCTTTTACAGAGCTATGCAGTACATTTCAACAGTGGTGTTAAAGATCAGAAATACACACACTGTCCAGGCTTGGACTTATTATAATAACCTGTTTGGACTTTTAGGATTTCTATACATTTTTTACAATGTAATTTGATACTTTTTTATCACCTAAGATGCATTTCATATACAGTTCACATAAGTTTATAGGTGTGATGTTTAACAAGTTGGTCAAGTTACTTTAAATAGCTTCACAGGTAAAGACTGTTAATTTGGCTAAACTTCATTTGTTTTAATTGCATTTGTTTTAATTGCAAATGAAAAATGTCTTAGATTTGTTTTTGTTTAACTTTTTGTTTAACAGTTGAGAAAATGATCTCAGTCCTGTTTTATTGGACTTTAATGTAGATGTAAGTGCTTACAGTTGTTGGATACGATGTGTTCTTTGACAAAGGTGGTCAGTTTTAAAAGTTGGACTGTTGTGGAGTTTTTCAGGTCGGCTCTGATAGTTAGCTGGAATTACACTGAAGCTAAGCTAACAAACGTGGGGAGGATGGAGGTTCTTACAGCCACATAAAGCTTAGGAATAAACTGTTGATGTGTTTTTAAATATTCTTTTATTTGTTTGGTTATTTTGTTATTTATTATTGATTAAGTTATGAAATGTACTGTTTGTACCAGCTGAGAAAATGACCTCCGTCCTGTTTGAAAGCCTCAAACCAGTTTGGAACCTTATCCTTGTATTTGTTAAAATAGTTTTGAACTGATTATTTGTAATATTTTTTTCCAGAAGCATATTTTAATTGAAACTTATTTTGGTTCTCATTGCAGCTTTTCACTTGTGCGAGACTGTATGCGAGTTGGAAGTTTGCTACTGCTACCTGGCTGTGAATCTCACCTCTGCATCACCACATCTTAATCCATCAATACTGATACCTATTAATCCTACAGTTAACAAGACACATACTTGATCTGCATATTCAGACAACACAAGTTTTATTGTCACATAGTTACACTTGCACACAGACACACACGCACACACACAGTCCTATAAAGACTGTTCTTAGTTTTATTCAAATTATTCAATTAGTCCACAAATAAATCAAAATTTCAAGTTGAGTTTTGTCTGCTTTTGGTGTAAATAACCAGGTTTTCCCCCCAGTTGTCTTCTGATCTGACAGGATGCCACGAAGAGGGCGACGCTCTGAAGCAGCCAAGCTGAGATGGAAGAAGATGGACCTTGAGCCGGACATCGCCAAGGTATATAAATTATACATCGCAGTCATCTTATTTTCTTGTGTTATCATTACTGTAACTGTTGGTAGTTTTGCTTTAAGCATGATTGTAATTATTTCTGTGTTTTCAGCCCAGGACACCCCCACCCACCCGACGGGCTTGGACCCCCACTCAGTCTCCGGAGAAGAAGGTATAGCTGTCATTTTACTTTTCAGTAACCTACTGTTGCATGATTTCAGTCACTCATTTTACTTTGTCTTTAGATGGCCCGACTGCTGGAGCCTGTGTTGCCTGACCAGGTATGTTCATGACAAATTCAGGATAATCTATTTGCAACAGCCAAATCCAGTTGTGTTTGTAGTTAATTTAAACATCCTCTTTATGCTTTTTTTAGATGCCGCATGCCATGGTGTGCCAGGACCAGCCCCGTAGGCCTTCGACCTCTCTTGGGTCACGTATGTAGATAAAATCTTTGTTGAATTTGTTAAATTCTCAGAGGCATGAAAGTTTCATCTTGATGTGTGCGTGTGTCTCTAAACAGGCCGTGGGACGGGGCATCACCATCGAGTGAGGAAGTGGCCAGCTTCCCGCGTCACGAGGCGTTGTCTCAAGTTGGTTCTGCCAGCCAAGGCTCCGGAGAAGAAGGTATTTTTTTAGCCTGTCTCATACCCAAATCTGGGTGTTAAATGAAAAATGTATCAACAAACATTAATGTTTGTTTTTCTTTTTCAGTTTGCTCTTTTGGTAGGTGATTCCCATCTGCGTGCTGTTGTAGATGGGTTTGTCACTCTGCCAGAGACTGACTTCTCCTTAGGAGTGCTGGCGAGTCCCGGAGCCTCTGCGGAAGAGTTGCGGCTTGAGGTGCTGGATGCAGATTTCACCCGGGCCCCGGATGTAGTCTGTCTTTTGGCACCCAGCAACAACTTGACCGCGAGCAGAACCGTTGAGAAGGCGGGAGAGGACTTCGGCCGTTTGCTGAATACCATCGGCAAACTCTGTGCCAATGTAAGTTTAACATCCACTGCATTTATTCATGATCAAATACATCTGAAAACATGCCATATACTAATTTGGTTCATTTATTTTGATTGAAATTTACAGGTGGTTGTTGTGGACTTTCCACCACATCTTGTCGTGGAGGAAAAGCTGCAACAGTCACTGCGGCAGGAGTTTCACCGCGTGGCTGCTCAGAGAGGTAAGTTATTGTGATGTACACAATTTGTTTATACTAAAACTTCATCAGATGTCCATTTTATGGTACTAAGTAGCAATGTTGGTATCAGAATTTCTTTTTTTTTTCTTCAGTTTTTTATGTTTTGGGATGGACAGGTGATTATGACCTTTTGTAACTTTCATAACTAAGTTACAAAATGACAATAGTAAAAGTTTTGGTGTAATTGGATAAATATTCCAAATGAGTTTTCAGCTCATTGCCAGTTAAAGCTGCAGTATGTAACTTTTATGAGTAATATTTGTATTACATATTTGTTGAAACTGTCACTGTCATGACAGTACAGTATGAGACAGATAATCTGTGGAAAAAATTAAGCTCCTCTGCCTTCTCCCAGTGCTCCAAGTGCTAACTAAAAACAACCAATCAGAGCGAGGAGGATGGTCTTAGGGCTGTCAATCATGCCCGTGTGTGCACCGCTTCTCACCATCAGCAGAGGCTGTCCTGAATGCTCAGGCTTGTTAGCATGGCCACCGATGACGGTGGATAAATGGTTACCCTGTAACGTTGATTTGTTTCTCTGCAGCATGTTCACGAGGTTGATTGACAGCGCTAAGATGCTCCTCCTGGCTCTGATTGGTTGTTTTAGGTTGGGAGAGGTACAATAGCAGCACAGGGAGGAGGTGGAGAGCATCAATTATTTCACAGATTATTTGTCTCATATTATACTGTCACAACATGGTGATACTTTTGACAAATATGCACTAAAAACATTTTTAATAAAAGTTAAATACTGCAGCTTTAAGGTTGAATTTGACATAAAAAATGAGTGAAAACAGACTTGTCTTGTCAGGTGTATCTGCTTCATCAATAAATTACTGCAATGTTAGTCTGGCTGGCATTAATAATGACATTTTGTTTTTTTTTGTCTAGGTGTTCCGTACTTGCCTGTCACTGAACACTTCCCGTTGAGCAGCCTGCAGTTGTGGAGCAAAGATGGTGTATGTGAAATTTATCTTTATCATTATTAAAGTGTTATTTACGCTCACTGTATGTAATAAAATGTGTTCTATATCTGTGTTTCAGGTTCACCTGAGCGATAGTCCTGGGATGGAGATCCTTGCTCAGCTGCTGTGGGCTGCGATCTGCTCACTTCTTGAGGTAAGTGCACCGAAATCCCCAGCTCCTGTGACAGCTCCTCCCTCTGTGACAGCTCCTCCCTCTGTGACAGCTCCTCCCTCTGTGACAGCTCCTCCCTCTGTGACAGCTCCTCCCTCTGTGACGGCTCCTCCTCCCCCAGAGACAGCTCCTCCTCCCCCAGAGACGGCTCCTCCTCCCCCAGAGACGGCTCCTCCTCCCCCAGAGACGACTGCTCCTCCCCCGGTGACTGCTCCTCCCCTGGTGACGGCTCCTCCCCCGGTGACGGCTTCTCCCCCGGTGGTGAGACGTCCCGCTCCCCGGTTGGTTGTGGTCGGTGAAGTGGCACCTTGGCGTCCTTCGAACCCCTTCGACTGGTCTGTGGTTCGGGGTGGCCAGAAGGTAGTAGATACATGTTCCATTGATTTTAGCAAATTTGTACATTTTTAAAGGAATTTGTTGCCACTGAAAACAATTATTTCAATCATTACAGACATCGCGCGGGGTCCAGACGGGTGATGGCTTACCACACGCCACTGGGAGGATGGTTGACCAACAGGTATGCATTGTTTCACCTCAGAACAAAACATTGAGGGATCAATATATGGATGAATCCATTCCAAGCATGTCTTTATTTTAAAGGGAGGCCTGCTGGATTCGAGCATCCCCACAAACCCTGTGTGGTTTAGCCCTACGGTGCTGAAGGAGATGGACCGGCTCGTTCCAGTGTCTGGCCTTGATGCTCCACTACCTCCATTTTCTCCGAGGGGGAAGAAGGTGTGTGTGTGTGTGATGATCATTTCAATTTGATGTGCCACAGATGGTTAACAATCATTTCATTGCACTTTTGACTTTTATTAGAAGGCCAGTGTGAGACGTCATCCAAGACCCGATCCCTCCAAGCAGAGACCGGAGGAGCAGCAGGTGTGACACCGCTTTTAACCTCATATCTGATTACAGACTGGATTTCAGATTGTTTTGTTTGAAGTTGAATGATACTGGATGGATTTTTTTATAACTTACTTGAATGCAGAATGTGAAGAATATTTATAATCTAATGTGAAAATCATATTCTGTAATTTCAAAAGTTAATACACAGAGACTGTATCATGGAGACTTTAGGAGGAGCAGGTGTACTTTGCACCAAATTAAAAGCTGCTGTGTTTTTTGTTTTGTTTTGTTTTTTTAGGTGGAGGGAGCTCCAATGGAGATGACCAGGCTAGCGTGTCACCAGGCAAGGAGTGCGGTCCCCCCGATGGAGGCTGATGTCTCGGCTGAGTCCTCTCCCGTCCCATTGGAGGACCATGTCCAGGATGGCAGCTGCCAGGTAACTTGCATGCATACTCTGTAGTTGTGATGTAAAATATTCCAAAACTTATGGGTACAGGAGTGTTGTAATAGTTTTTGTATGAATTACTTGTATATTGGTAGAACATAGTCATCACATAAATGTTTATAAAAATACTGAAATTGTGCTGCTACTTAATGTTTCAGGCTTCTGCGTTGGAACCCTGCATCAGCGGTCCACGTGTGCTGTCGGTGAGGGCTACACATTCCCAGGGCGACAACAGGTATCGTGCGTTTTCCCGTAATCACCAGTGCACATGCATGGCTCTCACATTTTTAGCTTACCACAATGAGGGGTTGCAGTTTGACACAATGTTGCTTGACAGAGTGATTAAAAAAGGAGACAAACTTTATGCCAGCACTAAACGGCAGCTGATGAGGGATGGCACATTTCGTAGTAATCATTTGACCGTTGAAGAGATGCCCAGCAATGTAATGACAGAGAAGAACATCTACGAAGTGCACACTACTGGTATAAGAGTTGGTCATGTCTTGTCTCCTGGTGGAAGCCCTCGGGGATCTCGACAAATGGGTTTGCCTCTTGCCTTACAACTGGAGTGTTTGTCAGAAAATGTCACACATGCTTTTCTTTTGGTGACTCCAGAGTGCATTGCAGTTTTCAGGGACAGAAACGGTAGGTTTGGAGTTTTTGATTCCCACTCAAGAGACTCAGCAGGCCTGCCCCACCCTAATGGAACTGCAGTAATGATGACTTTCAGCAACCTCAGTGGTCTGGTCAACCATCTTCACCAACTCTTTCAAAACCGTGGTCCTAATGCTACCTATGAGTTTGTGCCAGTATCTTTCGTCAGGGACAATGACCCTTCTCAGGACTTGGCTTTTCAGAATATTTCACCTGAACCCACACAAGCAAGTCCAACTGTTAGGAAATCAGAGAGCAGTTCTGATAAAGACAAAATGCCTCCTTGGCTCAGTAAAATAGCCAACATATTAGAGGAAACAACCCCAACAGTGCCAAATGTTTCAAAAGTGGAAAAAAGCAAAAGAAGGAAAGTGAGGAACAGGGTCAAAGCACAGCTGGGAGACAATGCAGCTAAAAAACAGAGACGAAGCACATTAGAAAAGGAAAGATATGTAAAATCTCCAGAATTTAGGACCAAAAAACTACAGGCCATTAAAAAAAACATATATTCTTCATCAAGCCAAAAGGAAAGATCAGTTCACTGAAAGGTACAAGACAGATGAGAAATGAAATGAATTATAAATGAATAAATGAATTATAAGAAGTTCAGTTACAACTATGTCCCCAGCTACAAAGCCAGGCATGATGCATACATGGCTGAGTATATGAGGAAACGATTCAGAGATGATCCTGTCTTCAGAAGCAAACAGAAATCATATATCAGGAATCGATTCAGAAACGATCCAGTCTTCAGAAGCAAACAGAAATCATATATCAGGAATCGATTCAGAAATGATCCAGTCTTCAGAAGCCGACAAATAAAAATGAGTGAGTATATGAAGGAAAAGTATCACAAACAACTTGGTTATCGGGTCCAACACAATAAAAAATGTGCTGCCAACAGGAAAATCAGGCTGTCAAAGGAAGATCTTTCCAAAAATCTAAAGCTGCAGCATGCTCTGCGAATCAGAAGGAAGTACAGAAGAAATTTAGGCTTCCACCACGAAACTCCACGACCTCTGATGAGCGAAGAAATGAAAGCTGCACTCCTAAAGTTTTCTAAGAACATTCAACATGGGCCCTCATATGTTTGCACTGTGTGTCACAGAGCTCTTTTCCCCAGTCAGGTGATGCACTGTAACAGAGGTAAATATACCAAGAACATGCATGTAGTTGCTGATTGCCTTACAGGTACGCATGTTCATGTGTGTGGATCTGCATGCTCAGCCCCATGTTCTGTACCCAAAGAGAGGATGCACGAGTGGATCTGTTACACATGTAACAACCACCTAACCAGAGGAGGGATGCCACCGATTGCTGCTGCCAATAACCTGCACCTCGCTCCTGTTCCCACTGAGCTTGCTAATTTGAATGTACTTGAAAAGCAACTAATTTCAAAAATTCTACCTTTTGCTAAGATTGTTTCTTTGCCCAAAGAACAGCAAAGAGCGATACACGGAGCAGTTGTTTGTGTACCATCTGATATGGAAACAGTCGTAAACAGTCTTCCAAGGCCCAGCGCAGAGGCCCAGCTGTTACAGGTAAAGCTTAAAAGGAAAATAAAGTACAAAGGTCATCAGCACTTTTACACGGTCAACATGAAAAATGTCTTGGCTGGACTGAGAAAGCTTAAAGAGACCCATCCAGATTACACTGTGTTCCAAATTATTATGCAAAACGTGTTTAGGAGTGACAAGGTAAGAAATTTTTGGTTTGTCAGCTAAACTCATTGATGGTGATGTGTGTCAGGGCTCCTTATATCATTGAAAGCAATTGCAGACACCTGTGCTAATTAGTTTGGCAGGTGTGTCCAATTAAAGGCAAGACTACTTAAGAAGGCTGTCCCACATTATTAAGCAGCCTACATTTTCAGCCAAAATGGGAAAGAAAAAGGATGTGTCGGCTGCTGAGAAGCAACAAATTGTGGAGTGTTTAGGTCAAGGCATGACTACAATCAACATTGCCAAGACACTTCATTGTGATCATCGCACAATTAAGAAGTATGTAGCTGATTCACAGCACACACGTGTGCGTGCTGATAAGGGAAAATTGC
>NC_051436.1:24924830-24932014 GCF_001649575.2 Kryptolebias marmoratus
AAAATTGCGGACTCTTTCCAACAGGCAATTCCGTCGGATTAAAAGAGCAGCTGCAAAAATGCCTTGTCATGGCAGCAGAGAAGTTTTTGAAGCTGCTGGTGCCTCCAACGTCCCCCGCACAACAAGATGCAGGGTCCTTCAGAGATTTGCAGCTGTGCGTAAGCCATCCTGTCGACCTCCTCTATCCACTGCACACAAGCAGAAACTGCTCCAGTGGGCCAAACAATACATGAAGACTGACTTCAAAACTGTTTTGTTCACCGATGAGTGCCGTGCAACACTCGATGGTCCAGATGGATGGAGTGGAGGATGGCTGGTTGATGGACACCCCATGCGAACAAGGCTACGGCGCATAATAATTTGGAACACAGTGTAGAGGGATATAAACATAAATGAAAGTGCAACATTTGAGGATTTCCAAGATGACCAGCCAGTTGAGGATTCAGAGATTCAAGCTGAGGTTGATGTGGATGCAGAAACACACCAGCAACCTGACCACATCGGAGAAGAGCATCAGGCACTTCGACCAGGTCTGATCTTAGACACCTGCATGCAGCCCCCTGATATAGCACAGGAAGTACTCTCCTATGGAGAGGGAGTTTTCAGCATTGCTCCAGCCCAGGGAAACAAGCCCATCTCCTTCTTCAGTGTTCCAAGACTTGAAGCCAAGGCGTATCCTGTGCATTTCCCAACTGGAAAGAATACTTTAGATGAAGCCAGACGTATTGCACTGTCACAAAGTATGTATTTCAATGTACGGCTTTTCTCAGTAGACACTCGCTTTGCCAAAGACCAGAGTTACCTTTTCTTTGCTCAGTTTGTCACTGAAACCCACATCGCTAAGAACAGTATGTCCATTCAGACAAGAAAAGGCAAAACAACAACCAAAGATGGAAAAAACATCTCCAGCAAGATGATACAGGACAAAGAAGAGTTAGAAAAACTGATCCAAAATAAAGACGCCACCCGTTTTATGCAACCCTTAAGAGGAACTCCAGCTTATTGGGAGAAAGGTTTACGTGATTTGCACGCAATGGTCAGGCAACTCGGAAAACCTACTTTCTTTTGTACGTTCTCTGCTGCTGAGATGAGATGGCCAGAAGTCATTGAAGCCATCAAAGCTCAGCATGGAGAGCAGGTCAACTTCTGTGAGCTCGACTGGAACACCAAGTGTGACATTCTCAGAAGCAACCCTGTCACCGTCATGCGCATGTTTGAAAAGAGAGTGGACGCACTGTTTAGAGATCTCATTCTGTCCCCTGCACAGCCCATTGGACCAGTTGACGATTACTTTTATCGTGTGGAGTTTCAGGCAAGGGGTTCACCCCACATACACGCTGTGATATGGATTAGTGGCGCACCAGAGATGGAAGACCCCTCGTGTTGCGATGAAGTCGTGAATTTCATCGATCGTTACATATCCTGTCAGTTGCCCGATGAAACCACAGATCCTGAGCTCCACAAAATTGTGACAGAAGTTCAAATGCACAGCAAAAAGCATTCAAAATCATGCAAGAAAGGAAATGTTCAATGCAGATTTGGATTCCCCAAACTACCCATGGACTGCACCAGAATCACCATCCCTCAACTGGACTTTGATCTGGAAAATGAAGATAATGAAGAAGAAAAGCAAGGTAAGGAAAAACAGGGCCAGAAAAAGTCCAAAAAAATCAAATCACGAATCATCTCAAACCAACAACGAGAGGCTAAGCGAAAGCTGAAACCAGTAAGGGATTTACTGATGGATGAAAAATCATCTCTCATGGATTTGTCAGAGTTACTCCAGGCTTGTATGATGACCAAAGACGAGTGCAATGGCCATGTTGATGCTCTCACTTCTGGAATGGTGGTAATGATGAAGCGTGACCCTAAAGACAGCTGGGTGAATGGATACAACCCTGATCTACTTCGTGCATGGAATGCCAACATGGACATTCAGTACATGCTTGATGAATACAGCTGCATTGAGTACATGATGTCGTACATAGCCAAGCCAGAGCACGAAATGGCAGAGTTCCTCAAGTCTGTCGTTGAGGATCTAAAGACGTCCAATGTCAACCAACAGGATGAGATGAAAAAGATCATGCAGGCTTATTCAAAACAGAGAGAGGTTAGTGCTCAAGAATCTGTTGCTCGCACATGTAGCCTACCTCTGAAGAAGTCCTCGCGCAGTGTCATTTTTATCCAAACGGATGAAGACTGCGTGAAAATGAGCCTTCCAATGAGCAAACTCATGAACATGTCCCCAGATGAGGAGAATGTTTGGATGGCTGGATTGCCGGAAAAATATCTCAACAGACCACTAACACTGGAATTTGAACACATATGCCTGGCAGAATTTGTATCAGAATACAGGGTCCTGTATGGCAAACAAGTTGAAGGACCAAATGCAATTCCCCTCCTAAATGATGCAGGATACATCCAGAAAAGGACCATGGGCATACCTGCAGTTATCAGATTTACTCGTTTCTCTGAGAAGAAAACACCTGAAAAGTTTTACAGACGGCTTCTGAAGTTGTATTTTCCACACAGAAGAGATGAGGACCTTAAAAATGAGGAACACACAACCTACGAAGCCTTTTACAACAATGGTGTCCGCGATGGGTGGCAAGTTAAACATTTCGTGGAGTTCAACCGCAACAGGTATGAAGGGGAGGGTAAAAAAATTGACAAGGTTATGGAAGAACTGAGAAAGCAAGGGCCTGTTCATAATGCTTGGAACACTTTTGCACCCGAAGTTGAGTTGGACTGTTTGGAGTGTCTTGCTGAACGACCACCAGTGGAACAAAATGAAGAGCAAGACCCTATTCCGGATTACCAAATTGATCTCAACAGCGGTGCCATGCCAGCATTTGAAGTTCCTAAATTGAGCCCTGATTTGATCAGACAAATGTACAGAAGTTTAAACGAGACTCAAGCATCCATATTTTACACCATTCGTGACTGGTGTCTGCAACGCGTCTGGGGTGACAACCCAGAACCGTTCTTTTATTTTTTGAAAGGAGGAGCCGGCTGTGGGAAATCCCATGTCATCAAATATGTTTACCAGGAGGCAACCAAGCTCTTGCGCCAACTTCCTAGATTTCGCGACATTGGTGACATGTCTCAGCCCACTGTGCTCCTCACAGCTTTTACTGGTACTGCAGCGTACAACATATTGGGGAAGACTTTACATTCCATCTTGAAGCTACCCAAAAGTTTAAAACCACCATACAAGGGGCTTGGAAATTCATTGGATGAACTAAGGGCAGTTCTTTCTAATGTAGAAATCTTGATCATTGATGAAATCTCCATGATCTCCAAAGAACTATTTGCATATGTTCACTGGAGATTTCAACAAATCAAGGGAAACACAAGGCCATTTGGAGGGATTTCTGTTCTGGCTGTGGGCGATTTCTACCAGCTGCCACCACTGGGAGGAGCAAAGTCTCTTTGTGTCACTGAGGATGGCGTGCTTGATATCTGGAACGAGAATTTCCAGATGGTCAGCCTAACAGAAATCATGCGACAGAGAGACGACAGAGCATTCGCAGAGCTCCTGAACCGGATTCGAGTTAAAGGTAAAGCGGATTTGCTCAGTGAGGATGACAAAACTCTTTTGATTCAAACTGTTACTGACCCTAAAGACTGTCCGATGGATGTCCTACACATTTTTGCTACAAACAAACAAGTGGACACCCATAATGCAGCAGTTGTGGCTTCTTTAGGTACAGTAATAGTTGATATCCCGGCAGAGGATTACAAAAGGGAAACAAAGACTGGAAACATGATTAAACATGGCTGGTGCGTGAAAGGAAAAAATCGAGACTTGCCTGACAACATACAGGCTGGTTTGGGCATTAGAGTAATGATTATAAGAAACCTTGATGTGGAAGATGGGCTCGTGAACGGGACTTTTGGAAATATTGCTGATATTGTCACCAGCACCAAAAATGGAGCCGTTACATTAATTGGACTCAAACTGGACAATCCCACAGCTGGACGCACAAAAAAGATGCGAGGCAAACCAGACGACTTTGTTTACATTGAGAGATTTGAGGAACAGACTAGCATCAAGGGAGTAGTTCAACACCAATTTCCAATCAAGTTAGCCTTTGGATGTACAGCACACAAAGTGCAAGGGATGACCATCAAGTCTGCGGCCGTTTCTTTAAAGCGTATTTTTGAACCTGGGATGGCATATGTGGCCCTCAGTCGCACAACTTCCCTGGAAGGACTTAAAATCATCGATTTTGATGAAAAAAAAAAACTACGCGGATGAAAATATTAGAGCAGCTATGGAATCAATGAGACCAGCGTCATTTTCTCACACCAGCCCACTCCTGCATTTTCAATCAGATCATGAACGTGCGACGTTAACAATTGTCCACCACAACGTCGAAGGTCTTATCTGTCACTCTGAGGACATGAAACACCATCATGAACTTAGGTTGGTAGATATCTTATGCCTAACAGAGACTCATTTATTTGGATCTTCTGTTCCAGCGTCTTGCCAAATGGAGGGCTACTGTTTCTTTTCACGCAACAGACATGTGTCCTACTCAAACAGAGTGGACATTGCTACCAAACAGGGGGGTGGAGTAGCGACTTACTGCCGGAGTCCTCTCCAATCGCAGGAATGGAGATTCTTTAATGGTGTTACAGATCTCGAGTTCCAAGTTGTCAAAGTGGACGCCCCAATGACAGCCCTTATCACGACAGTTTACAGGCCACCAAGTTATGATCTTGCAACATTTCTGAGAAACCTGCAAAACCTCTTGGATGGCCTGAATTCAATGGATATTCAACCCGTTGTTTTGTTGGGTGACTTCAATGAGGACCTTTATTTCTTCAGGGAAAAAAGCCATCAACGAGTTGTGTGGAGCGAAAGGATTCACTCAACTCATCTCTGATCCAACAACAGAAAAACAGACCCTCATTGATCACATTTATATTTCCCATCCAGAATACTGTGTCCAATCAGGTGTGTTGCAGACTTACTACAGTTACCACAAGCCTATATACTGTGTTTTGGCTTCAGTGTAAGCTGCATCTGCATCACCTGAAATCTTTTTTTTTTTTTTTTTCTTCAGGACTTTTGCTTATTTGTGCAGGTGTAACGTGTTTTTCCCATTTGTGGGAACGAGCAAAACAAACATTTTTGTTTGTTTTTTGAGGCTTGTGCACGAATGTGGGTTCTGTTTTAGGAGCCGTGTCTCCTGTCAGGTGTAGAGGTGTTGTTGTTTGTTTTTTGAGGCTTGTGCACGAATGTGGGTTCTGTTTTAGGAGCCGTGTCTCCTGTCAGGTGTAGAGGTGTTGTCGCTTCAGACTTCACCTGTTTTATTATTTTGGTAGTGTCGTGGGGGTTAGCGGTTAGTGTCGCTGCATTAGCAGTGTTCTCGGGGGCAGTCCAGGAGATTAATTTCTCGCTGGTTTTGTGCTTAATCAACCCACCGCCAAACCACGTGAAGAGTGAGGGATTAGTTAGTTAGGTGAGGTATGGTAGGCAGGTATAGCATAGTGGAGACATGGTTTCTTTGGGCCTGTTACCGTTCACTAGCTTCAATTTACTTTCACTATTATGTTTCACCTTAAACCTGCACATGCTTCTCTTTTACCATTTCAGTCATGTAATTAGGTTTTCATGACTGATTTTCTCTGGAAGAATAAGTCTTATTTTTTGCGAAAATAGTTTTTTGTTCTTCACCATTTGCGTTATTTGATTATAGCTCTCCTTGCGTCATCTGTCCCAAATCACACTGTACTTTTTACTGCTGCAACCTCTTAGTGGTTACCTCATCTTCACTTAACACTACATCACTTTTTCAATAGGTACATCGCTTGACACACTCAAACTAATTGCTTGACAACTTTTTTTTTGTCCAGTCTTTGAGAGAGAGAGGGGAGGGGGCATTTAGTGTAGAAAGAGACTGTTTTCCTTACCTCTACCCCTGACCACTTTTCCTCACTTTTTTCCTACCACTTTCCAATATTTGCTTTTGTTTCAACTTTAAATTTTTTTTTTTAGTTTCAGTAATCTGTTGTTTGGATCATCTGTTCATCTTGATCATGGACCTACTACTTGGAGTTCTGTCACTTTTCTTGGCCCAGGCCTTTTGAATTCTGTCATGTCAAGGCAGTGGAATCAAACTTTTTATTGACTCATTTCATCTTTTCTTTTTTCTAAAGAAGCTTTTAAAACCACTGTGCTCTTCCTCATGAGAAGGCTGCTTATGATGGTGACAAACATTCTTTCACATTTTCATTTCTTTGGTCTCTTGACAGTGGGTCATGTGTATTTTGAACAACTTTAAACATGAGGACATATCCTTCTTCTTTGTCTCACTTTAAGCCTGCACAGGCTTCTCTTTTACTCTTTCACTCATGTAATTGGCCTTTGCCCCAATATCTTGACAGGAATGATTACTTTGGTCACAGATTTGTCCTCTTAGACATCCTTCCACCCATTTCTTTTTTTTTTTTATGAGGCACAACTTTTGCCAACATTACAGACATTATTCTTTCTGCTCTTTATCCCTTTTGAAAAGCATTGCTTGGCAATGATGATCCGTGGTCAGAATTTGTCTTGTTTTGGTGGAATTAACCCTTTTTTCTCCAAGTTTTAGACTGTTTTTGCAGATTGTAATAGGATGACATGCAGTGAACGATGCTCGGAGGCTGCCAAGAAGAGATGGAGGACGCAGGAAAACCTCAAAAGTAAACAAGGTAGATAGTAAACAAAACCTATAAAGTAGTTGTTACAGTTGTTGTGACTATTGCCTTTACAACAGAGTAGTCATGACAGAACAACTTGTGTGTTTTTAGCCCAGGACACCCTCACCTACCTCATGGTCTTGGACCCAAACCCAATCTGAGAAGAAGGTATAGCAAATATTTTGCTTTTCTGTAACTCACTTTAGAATTATTTAATTATTATTGTGTAAATGCTTTTAAGCATTCACACCATTGTTTTCCTGTTTCTCTTTATTATCTATTATTGTGTGAATGCTTTTAAGCATTCACACCATTGTTTTCCTGTTTCTCTTTAATTTTATTCTTCTTCTTTCACTATTCCGTATCCTCACGCAGCGCTCTACTCGCTCAGCTCCGCCCGTCTCTGCCTCCTTCGCTTTGCCTTTGATGAGGTGAGTAGCAGAAGAAATCAGTCTGTCCCAAATGTTAAGTTTCTGGTATGCTGAACAACT